>NW_005179167.1:0-24422 GCF_000350225.1 Chondrus crispus
CTCCCCGCCCGCGTTCTTCATTACCTTTTTCTCGTCAACCAAGTGGAGAACATTAATCGACTTACGGTAGGCGTAGAATTCACTTCATCTCCCCTGCATGCCACCTGATTACAGCGCTATTGGTCCCCTAAAAGGCTTCCCTGAAGACATCTGGAAACAAGTGTGATACATACTTCAAGGATATATCGGGAAGCCTCAAGCCGCGTTCTACAGGATGTGAGTTGCTGCTGCGGGCTTGAAAATGTTTGCAAACGTCGGCCATCTGGTTCTATCTAGCCATCGTCGTAAAGCGGGCAGCTATATGGCAAACAGTCAAGTCCAACTTCCAGTTTCAACTTTATTTGAGGGAAGCGTTATTGGCCATAAAGACCAATCTCATAACTCTCACAGCAGCATTCCTACTTCTTCCTCCTGCGCTTGACCAAGGCCGCTTCTCGGGGGGATTTTTCGATTGCGACGTGCATGCCCAGCTCCGTTCTTAGCTACTGCTGCAGAGTTACCCGAGTTACGCTCGATTTGGGTTCGAGAAGAAACTCCCGGTCGGGTGGAAGGACTCGGGAGTCTCGTTTCCAACGGCACACAGGTTCTACCAGAACGAAAGTAGCTACGCGCGGTACGTGTGTTCCGCTCTTGCAAATCAATGCTACTCCTGCTTGCAATCGCATCTAATTCTGCATCTCGTAGCTTTGCCAACTCTGCCTGAAGGGCAGCAATGCGGGTGCCACGATTTTGCGCACTGAATTCATCTTCCTGCTGCGTTTCACTGTCCGAATCTTGAACAATTGTTCGAGCGGAGAACTCGAGTGAGTGATGTCCATCAGCAGCACGAGTTCCCACCACATCATCGTATTGACGGAATCGAACACGCGAACCACTCGGTGGGTCGTTTGGTAAGATCTCATCGTCTTCCTCATAATCAAATTCCTCCCCTTCCGAATGACTATGCGTCTGACTAGGGATGTATGGCACAATGTAGACTGCTCTGGGATCAATTGTGGATGTCGTAGGGACTCGGGTCGCAATGTCTTGAACCGCCTCGTTTCGGGATTGTTCGGCCTCTCTATTTCCTGTACGTGCATCTATTACAGGAGTAGGTGATAGATTGCCTGCCTGTGCCACTTCCAATTCTTTTCTTTGCGCGCGTCTCTGTGCCCCCAAGTTTTTGCGGTTCTCGCGGCTCACTGTTTCCATTTTCAGCTCGATGAGGAGCTTAATCAGCCAGTCGTCTTCCCCTTGTGCAAATACCGAAAGTCCTGGGCTAGCGCGAAGATCCTGAACAATATCATCCATCAAGTCCCATTTCACTCGCGAGGCCTGATTGTACGTAAGGAACTCATATATCTTCATTCCTTTTAAGCGCCTACGCAATTGCGTATCAACAATACGGTATGCACGCTCATTTCTAAGTCGATCGTCCTGTTGACCCTCAAATTCCAACAGCTTCTTCTCAGGATTGTTTGGCTGCTTCTGATTGTGATTCTTGATGTAATTGTCCGCTTATCGCGCCGGGTTGCGTCGCCTGGAAGGGTCGCGCGAAGAATTCAACCCGATAGGGAGACCGGATTTCTTTTTCTGTCGTATGGGCCGAGGAATGAGGGATCGAGTCATGTCGGCTGGAGAAAGGTTTCTCAGTTCAGAGAAACAGAAATGTTATGGTTAGAAATGGTCCGTCTCCGGGCGAAGTGGACGTGATTTGGCTCAATGCATGAGATGCCTCATGTGGTCTGCACATTCGTACGTACATATATCCATTTGTATGGAGCGAAAAGGTTTCGCTTGATTGACAAGTATTAACAGGTCGAAGCGAAACCACAATTTTCGCGCTCTTGTCACCGCGTGACTCAGACGACTCGGACACGGGTATGTAGAACATGAAATAAATGTCAATATTTATACCGATGGTACGTCGCTGTGCAGATCATCGGGGGATCTCCCCTTCCTCACATCGCCGTCTCCGATCGGGACTATTCTGAGCATGGATGCATCTACTGAACCTCCTCGATATGTATGTCTGGCGGACTACGCATGCCGATGTCGACCCCCAGGAAAAAAGGCGTCGAAGAAGACTATGCTACGACAAAAGCGCGACGCAAATGTACGTAGACGGCAACAGCAATTGCCTCCTCTGTCATCTGGACCGTTTTTTTCGACAGAAGCAGCTACACAACAGCGACATCGTTTTAGAGAGTTGAATGATTCCTCCGGCGGAAATGGAAAGAGCGATGCACATCGACCAAACAGTGGTACTCAATCTGTCCCTTCGACAATCCCGGCTACCCCAGCATTGAAGGTGTCATCGACACGCTGCATCAACCGGGATCACCCACACTTCCATTGTTACAACCGCACGGTGACGTGTTTGTAGTGGCCCGCGGATCCAGCGGAGAGCAAAACAATTTAAGCGCAGCCAATGCCGTAAAAGTCTATGGAGATGATGAGATTACACCTGCGGATCACAATCAAAGCAGCTACTCGCGGAATCCGCAGGGGGGAGGGACACAATCTGATTTCGCGGATGTCCTCTTGGCGGCATGTACAAGTTCTGGTTCAAGTTTTCTCCAGTCCATACAAACACTAGCATCTGACATTCAAGAGGAACGCGATGCTGGACTGGATACAAACTCATCAGAGTCCGATGGTAGTGCTGACTCACCCTTAGTTCAAAGCAGTTTTGATGAGATGACGGCACCAAGTACTGGGACAGCAACTATTCCATTTCAGAGAGCAGCATATGATCGATTCCTTTCCTTTTGCAGAAGACATAAGGAACTATTCAGGCTTCGCGTCGACTTTTCGGTGAAGGGGACCGTAATGAAACGGATATGTAAGGTTATTGGGAATCTGCAAAAACAGCTAGCCGGTAACACACTCATGCAGTGCAAGGGATGGAAGTCTGCCCCACGCAACTTGATCAAATACTCTAGGCCTGATACTGTCAAATGTTTTTATGTGTTGTCGGGGGCATATGCTGTTGAGAGGTGTGTCCAGCACACCAGACACTGTTGTTTGCAAGATATGCGATAAAGAAGGCATGGCGCCCGACCTCACAACTTTTGAGGCCCTTCCACTGCTTTCGAGGTGGAAAGCCTGGGTCGCTGACGGGGCGAGCTGTAAATCCCTCTATGGCTATCGTCACGAAAACTCTACCAATGCACCGGACTCTGGGAATCAATACTTCTCCGACTACTTCGACGGATCGGTTTACAAACAGCTTGTGGACAAACTTGGTGGTGAGGATGCGGTGAAGTGGGACTTGTTTCTCGCTGTTTCCTGCTATGGGTTTCAAACATTTGAGAACAGCAGTTACGATTGCTGGCCCATCACTGCCCTCAATCTCAATCTACCTCCAGAACTAAGATTTCTTTTGCGAAATGTTGTTCCTTTAGGCATTGTCAAGGGTCCAAGGCAACCGAAAATGATAGACACATTTCTGTACCCTTTCATTGATGAGGTCAATTCTATCAATAGTGGTGGTGGTACTGAGCTTTCTTTTCACGACGGTGCAACACAAAAGGTTCGCGTCCATGTTATGGACTTTACGGGTGACTTTCAAGCAGTTACAAAAATTTCTGGGACCGTTGGGCCCAACGGTAATCCCCTTGTCGGTTTTGTGAGTTTCACAGTTTTCATAAAGGCAGGTCAAATCACTATTACTTTCCGTCAAAGCTTCGCCAGGTCTTGGATGGTCGGAGAACAATTGTGAGGTACTACAATATGGAGACTCCTACACTTCGCGACCCACGCAGCGTGGATATCACCTTTTCAGAATTGTCAGATGAGGCAGACCTCACTATTCGGGAGCGAGACGCTCTAATAACCGATTGTGGGATTACTGGGCGCACTGCAATCTTTGACCTGAAAAAGTATAACACCATTCATCTCGTTTCCAATAGATATGATGCACGAGACTTTGAACCTTGTGAGGCATTTTATGAAGATCTGGAAAGGCAAAAATGCTCACCTCGCCGGATGTGCAGATGCACCCCAGGAGTATGTAATAAGTGATGAACGATGGAAACAGATTGACGAGGAGCTACGGGAGTTGGGGAACAGTGTCCCGGAAGTCTGGTTTGGAGCGAAACCCCGGGACAGTTCTGTGTCAGGCAAATGGAAAGCATCGGAATGCAAACAATTTCTATTGCACTATGGCCTCGTTCTTCTGGATGGCCACCTGCCGATGAAATTCCTCCTATGGTTCAAGCGTCTTTCAGATCTCGTAGAGCTGTGTACCAGACCGGCATTGTCCGATGATGATGTTACCGAAATCGGGAATCTCTCCCGTTCGTTCGTCAGGCACATGGAACGAGACTACTGCGAGTACAGTGAGGAGCGTGTGGGAATATGCAAGTTTATTGTACATCAATTGATTCATCTAGAAGAGAACATTCGAGCTTTCGGACCGCCTGTGAACTACGCGCAGTGGTGGGTGGAGCGTTTCATCGGTTGGGTGAAGAACAGACTTAACGGGCGCGCCCTTCCGGCGGAGGCTCTAACAGAGAGTTGCAAACTAATTGAGAGTTACAAGATTGTGTTCAAGGAGCACTTTGTACGGTCTGACGATCACGACTCATCTTCTGACAGCGATACAGAAGAGGGTATATCGAATGGTGGCAGCCTTCACCATCATACCAAAGATCTCAGGATCTCTGGATACGCCATCGGGAACAGAACACTGAAGAGACTTTTAATCGATTATCTCGTACGAACTGAGGATATGACCGCTGCTGATGCAGAGAGTTGTGTTCAGGATGAAACGGCCCAATGCTTCAAACAGATTCGTCTGAACGTAGGGACTTCGAAACAGAAAGTTGGGGCGTGGGATACCCGAAGCTGGCGCAAGGGTGCAACATCCAATTTCTACGTGAGTGCCCAATTTGAATCTGATCGCGGGGAAAATGCTAGAGAGGTGTACTACGGTCGTATCCGTCGGATCTTGGTGTACAAATTTCACCTTCCCCGCGGGCAGGAACTCCGCCAACTAGTCGTTTCGGACTGGGCTCCAAATGTGAAGCGGACCTCTCTCGCCCAGGTATATGCACCAACAGCGGCCGTCTTTCAGACACCAACAGTCGAAGATTCATCAGTGCTTCTCCATCTTATAGGGTTATGGACCATGCCTATCCCACGCGAGGGAACCGCTCAAACCTTCGCGGTCGTCGTACATTCTTTCTGGACCCCGCATCGCGCCTCTACGCCCTCGAAAACCCTGGAAAGAAATCCCCCGATGGAATGGATCGTTTTCTCGCCTCGTGTTCGTGACGATTCCGCTGGGGGCAGTGCCGTACCTGACGGGGGAGGAGGACGTTTGAGAATTCGATGACACAAGTAGTTGAAATTGAAGTCGCATGCATATGAGGGAAATGTACGCAACGGTCCGGATGAAAGCTATGGCCGCATGATCCACTACGGAGATAGAAACTGTGTGGCATAGAATGTTTGTAGATGAAGAACGGTTTCGTACAGGGATGGTGACTGCATGAGATTCAGGGGATCGTGCGGGCGATGGAAACGGCATGAAATGTGAGAACATGAGAACAGGTCGGCTTCGTGTAATCCCGAAGTGTTGCGATAACGGAATCAATTCTTGTAAATATGTATCATAAATTCAATGCAGTACCATAAGGTTTAATCCAATTCGGGCGCCACCGTCGACGGCGGTGAAGAGGCTGCGACAGGATTTGTACGTCCCACGTGTGTCTCTCGTTACAGGCAACCATTATTCCACTTGTCCATTTCACTGGCGCCTGTTTCAGCCACTTGGCAACAATGTTCGCCAGTTAAAGATCCTTCTGCGCGTAGGGGCAATGCAATTTTTGAGGCCCGTACAGTAGGGGACAAAACACAGTATTCTCACTACAAGTGGACAGGGACTGACACACACGCATAACTATTGGACAGTAATTGCTTGCACTGTGGCGGTATTGGGGTAGGTCTGGAAATTAGCATTACCCAGTCAATACGTGTCAGCTAACTGTCCACATGTCGGATACGCACGCGCCCAAGTGCTGTCCACTAACCGCGAAATTGTCTACTAGGGCACCTCGGGTGACGCAGGACGGATCGCGAAGTACGTTCAACGCTTCCGTTGGATCCGTCCCACGATGAGGAGCTTTGACGGTACGAACCCGATCCAACTCCTACTGTTCCTGAAGGATATCCGGATAACCTTCAACTTGCAACACCTGACCGAAGGTGTTGCGGTACGAGTCCTCGTGCACTTCTTAGAGCGCGACGCCGAGCGCCTGTATACGAGTTATACAATGCGTGGCCTCCGCGCCGGCCAGCTACACGACGACGTGAGCTGGCCGGAGCTCGTGAACCAGTTCCTCAAGCGCTACCTAACCGACGACGTATTAGGAGAAGCGTACGACGCTGTCGCGACGGTGCGACAGCAATCCCACGAAACGGAGAGCACGTTTGTTGACCGGCTCGAAACCGCCGCGTTCCGGTGCACGGCAGTGTTCTCCGAACAATCCTTCCCGCACTACTTCGTGCGGGGACTTGCACCTGCGACTCGTGCCGCAGTTTACGAAACCGTACAGCGGCTGCCGAGCCGCCAGAAGACCGATCTTCCAATGATCCGCCGTATCGCAACAGCAGAAGGGACCACGTACCGCGCTCGGCGCGGTTCACCCCTGCCGGATACGAAACCGGCAGGGAGGGCTGGCAGGACTACGAAGTCCGTCGCGACAAGTTCGCCCGCCTCGACCCTCCATGTCGGGGAAAATGAGTGGCAGGCCGACCCTGTCCTCATTACGCAAGGGGCATTGCCGGTGGGATGCTGACCTCCCTCACCGATGCCGACCGGAACAACGTCGAGGTACGCCACCGCGTTCGCCGCCACTCCAAGAGGAGCAAGGGGTACGGACCCCCGGGTCGCAGAACTCGACATCTCGGACCGAGCTGCAGCAAGCGAAGCACCCCGCGTGCCCCTCCTCACCGATGAGGAGGCGCGCCACGCGGCGACCTTCGCCTCCACGGACGGCAGCGCGTATGTGTGCTGGCTATGCCGAACGTACGGACACGCCATGTCCGCCTGCCCGTTCCTGTCGCCGGAACAACGTATGTTCACAGCGTACAGGAACTACCGCTACCAGATGGAGACGCGCCCCGGTGCGCGTAACCTCCTCCGGCAGTCGGTCGGCGAGGGCCGTCCCCCGCGTCAAGGTTTCCCGAATCGATCGGGTGGGGGCGCACGCTTCGCCCCACGTGGAGGCGGGTATCTTCGTAACGAGCTCGATCGCCGGGATAGACCCGACTACCGCCAGGCATACGCAAGGTATCCCCGTCAAGGAGGGAGAGGGGACCGAGACCGTTCTCGGTTACCGCAGCAGGTACAGAACGCAATCATGTACCTGCAAGATTGGGTAGAGGATCCGTACCCTCTACTCGATGAGGGTCACGAAGGAGAACCGGTTCTTCCTGTCCCTCAGATCCTGCGACGTCCGATCGTCGCAGCTCAGGGCCAAGAAGTGCCCGAGTATTTCTCCAATGACGCACGGCCGCAGTAGGGGAATCGTCCCGACTCACGCCGCCAAGGACCCAACGAAGGCCTGGCTACCAATAGCCAGGAAGTTAGCTCCGATAGCACGGGTAGTTCGAAAAAAGGGTAAAGACGGTTACGCACACGCGGTCGCGTGAGCCGTCTTGTCCCTTCGAACTAGACCGTACCCCACGTGTTCACCAAGGGCACGGGGGTTATTTGCCGATATTATATCCCCCGGCGCCGGACACGAGCATGGCCATTGCTGCAACGCCGATACAGGGGGGAGCGAACGTCGAGGCTTCCGTAAGCCCGGCGTCAAAAGGGACCCGCACCGGGACGCCCGAAGTCCCGGTGTTGTGTAACCTACACGAAGGGGGCAACGAAGACCGTCAAGAGCCGGTCGACTCCCTGACTCCCGTGAGTCAAGACCCGCCAAAAAAAATTCCGGTACGTACGGACCCGAGTACCCCAGAGGGCGTCACTGAACCGCGGACGCCCCGCGACTCGGGCAGAAGGAAACGCAAGAAGGGCCAGAACCGTAGGCGACGACCTCGGCGGAACGATCTCGCCGACAAGGTCGCGCCTAAGGTGGTGGACGGCATCGTATGCCTAATGATGTCGAAACTATATAACGTCTTGGGCTCTGTGGCCACCGAAGGCAATGCGTTCAAACCTCACACGATCGCCGTCAATACAAGCTCGGGGTACAGCTAAGTGAGGAAGGCCGACCTCCCTCCCGACTGGACCCTATACGTAATACGGGACGGGCCATTACCCCGACTGGCTGGCGCGAACAGCAACCCACTTCGACTTACGGCGGTCGTCCGCCTCGCGGTCCGGTTGCGGAACACGACGTTCCGCATACCTTTCGTGGTGGCCGAACAGCTCGCTGTTCCCGTTTTGTTGGGTACGGCTTTCATCGATGTGCACGTGCGCAGCATAGAAATCGACGGACAGAGGCTCGAACATCGTCAAGGTGGCTCCGTAGCCATAATCGACGGAAAGTGGGAGCCGACTCCCCCTACCAGGCGGCACGGACGTCAAACGATCCGGCCGGATGTACAGGATGAGGCCCCGCAGGCGATCAGAATCGCCCGCTGGGTTACCATCCCTGCGATGTCGCAAGCCAGAGTGCGTGTGACAACCGCGGGGAGGGGCCTCGTTTTCTTGGAGCCAAAGCCCTCACTCCAACATCGACATGGAGTGACGCTGACGAATGTCGTCGCGGAGGTCCTACCGAATGTGACCTTCGACGTCATCGTCGCAAACTTCTCCCAACGAGAGAGGCGGCTTCCGAAGCACACCGTCGTGGGATACGCGAAGCGCAACCACCTCGCGATCCTCACACCCGAACGTAGGGTCGCCGAGGGGATCGCGCACGCGCTACAGCTGACCGACTTGACCGATCAAGTTGGGGAGGTAAGAGTTGGTCGATCTAACTCCGACGATAAGACGACCGCCGGGGGCAGGGGATTCGACCCGGACGAACGGTCACCTTTATGCCAACCGACGGCGGGGAGTACTGTACTCCCCCAGAAAAAGGATCCCGAAAATCTGCCGATGGATTGGGAAAAAGAAATCGACTTGTCATACATCGAGGATAACAAGCTCCGTGGCCACGTACTCGAGATGCTCCGTAAGCACTCGAGTCTGTGGAGTGGTGCGCTCGGAACGATGCAGGCCACGGAGCACCGCATTGCCCTCGAACCGGGTACGAAGCCGATACGCTCGGTGCCCTATCGTAAGGGGCCCGCGATGCGAGAAATGGTCGCAAAGGAGGTCAGCAAGATGTTGAGCGCCGGCGTCATCGAGCCCGCGAGCACCGAGTGGGCGTCCCCCGTGGTGCTCGTACCGAAGAAAGACGGCTCTCTTCCGTTCTGGGTGGACTACCGGCGTCTCAACGCGAAGATCGCAGCGGATTCGTATCCGCTGCCCCGCATGGATGACTGCATCGATTTGCTTGGGGATGCCGCCGTGTTTACGACGTTGGACTGCAACTCAGGCTACTGGCAGATCCCGGACGCGCCAGAAGACCAGGATAAAACTACCTTCACGACCCATATGTGTACGTTCCGCCACTTACGCATGCCGTTCGGGTTGAAGGGGGCACCGGCCACCTTCCAACGTGCATTGGACATTATTTTATCCGGCGTAAGATGGCAGATATGCCTCGTGTATCTAGGCGACGACATTGTGTTCTCGCGTACGCACGCGGAACACGCCAGACACCTGGACACCGTCTTAAGCCTGTTGAGGAGCGCCGGTATTTCCCTCAAGCTCAAGAAGTGCAGCTTCTTCCGTCCGAAGGTGCATTACCTGGGGCAGGTCACTTCCCCAGGCAAGCTGAGTGTCGCCGAAGCGGCGGCGGATGCCTTTAAGACGTTCACGTTCCCGAGGATGTTGACGCAAGTGCGCTCGTTCCTCGGGGCGTGCAACGTCTACCGCCGCTTCGTCAAGGGGTTCACGAAAATTTCGCGTCCGTTAACGAACATGACGCGCAAGGACGCGGACCCCGACTTCGATGACCCGACGGAGGCCCAACTGCAAGCCTTCGAAAAGTTGAAGGAACGGATGATCGAACCGCCGATTCTCGCTCTGCCCCGACAAGGCCGACCGTACATGATCGACACCGACGCGAGCGCCTATCAGTTAGGCTGCACGCTGCTCCAAGAGCACGACCAGCCAAACGATTGGCGTCCCGTCGGGTATTGGTCGTACTCGCTGAACGACGGCGAGCGCAACTACAGCGCTACGGAGCGCGAGTGCTTCGCCGTAGTGTGGGCCGTCCGCACACTGCGGCCGTATATCGAAGGGAACAAAGTTCACCGTCCGAACGGATCACGACGCGTTGAGGTGGCTCATGTCCCTCGCCGAGAGCTCCGGAAGACTAACCCGGTGGCGGTTACGTCTGGCTGAATACGACTTCACCATTCAGTACCGCCCCGGACGTGTATACGAGGTTCCCGACGCCCTGTCACGTCTCGTGTCGCCGAGGGTCGCCAACGACCCTCGCCCCGCCGTCGAGATAGACGACGATATTCCTACCTCGACGCGAGCACGACCGTTCAAGACGTATCGAACGAGCTCGCGGACCACGTCTGCGCCGTGAGCTGCGAGCACGAGGTCGAACACGCCTTCGCGACAACCCGACGTCAAGCAAGTGCCCGGGGAACATCGCGCGCCCGAACGCCCGACGAACCGAGGGGCGACGAAGAAGCCCCCGCACTTCAAGGACCCGCGTCGTTTTGGGGGGAGGATGACGAGTTTGACGCCGCAGATCTTGAGTGCGACGGGGACCCTGCGGAGGGGCCTCCCGCCTCCGCGGTCGGCCCTCCGCAAGACGACCTTCCGGTCCCTCTTGCGATAGAGGAGATCGCCGAGGAGCAACGCATAGATGACTTCTGCCAAACCGTTTTGGCACGACAGTCTGAGTCCCGGGACTCCGCGTTCTTCGAGGACCACCAGGGGGTGCTCAAACAGAGACACCCCTTTGACCCTAATATCGTACAGGTGGTGGTCCCTCGAACGCTGCGCGCACGATTGCAACGACTGCGCCACAACCCAGCCATCGCGGGACACCCGGGCCAGAAACGCATGTACTTCGCGCTCTGTCGCGAGTATTACTGGCCCCATCTCGCCGCCGATGTCGCCGCGACGGTGCGAGGGTGTCGGACCTGCGCAATGAACCGGGTCAAGTTGCGGAAACACCTCAACCGTTTGAAGTTGTTCCCGGCAACCCGGCCGCTTGAGAGCCTGGCCATCGACATCTTGGGTCCGCTTTCCAAGACGAAGGCAGGAAAACGGTTCCTGCTCGTAATTACCGATCGCTTCACTAAGCTCACGCAGGTCGTCGCACTACGTACGATTACCGCCTACACCGTCGCAGTTGCGTTCTGTGACGCCTGGATATTTAAATACGGAGTCCCGCGCACGTTACTGTCGGATAACGGACCGCAGTTCAACTCCAAGTTCTTCCACAGCACGTGCCGGGTTCTCGGAATTACGAACCTATTTACATCGGCGTACTATCTGCAGACTAACGGACAAGTCGAGCGATACAACCGAACGATCTCCGCAATGCTTCGAAACTACGTAGGCGAGCATCAAGATGACTGGGACGTGTACGTGGGGCCGCTTACGTACGCGTATAACTCCCACGTTCATCGCACCACGCGCACCACGCCATTCGAGCTCGTGCTCAGTAGGCCACCGCCGGAGTTCTCTCTTCAACGAGCCGACGATGAGACACCCCCTTCCGATAGGGGAAACCAACGCGCCGAGTTCCTCAAGACCTTGGACTCTACCATTCAGAAGGCTTACGAGAGCCTGCATCGGACGCAGGCCCGCTACAAGCGTGACTTCGATAAGCGCATACGGCGGATCAACGAGCGACTCCGTCCCCGCGAATATGTACACCTCAACCCCACCGATGGGGGGAAGACGTCGAATAAGTTGGCGTCCCCGGCAGTCGGACCCTACCGCGTCCTCGCAAACGACCGCCGCACCATCACGATCGATCGTGATGGCGCCACTGAGCGCGTCTCTGCAGACCGCTGCGTGTACGCGCCACCACCGACGGACGCACCACGGACGAGTACGACAACCCCGGGTGACCTTGCCGACAAGGTCACCGAGGGTACTCAGTATGCCGTCGAACGACTACTCCGGCATCGAAACATGGAGGACGGAACTACGGAGTTCCTCATCAAGTGGGCGGACTACGACCAACCCACTTGGACAGCACGCACACATGTACTCGAGGAATTAGTGTCGCGCTACGCAAAAATACTTCGAGCGCGTACAGGTAGGGATCTCACTCCAGAGCTGAACGCGGACGTTCAGTCTTAAGTGGGGGCCCTCAACTGCCTCGGGGCGGTTAAATCGAACCGTTTCGTTATGGTCAGAACTGATCTCTCACGAGTAGGTACAGAGGAAACGTACCGAAGTCAAGCTGTATTGACTTCGCCGAGGCCGAAGACGCCAGAAGTAGGAGCAAGGCAGTACAAACTGCCTGAAGAATCGTAGTCATCGCTGTGATCGACAATAGCAAGACGGTGCAGAGAGAGAAAATAATATCCCCGGCGGAGTAGAGGGTAAGAATGCCCAACGAATGAGACCATAAGCGGCAAAGGGAAGCCGGCGTAGAGGGCAAATAGGCCCCGTCAAGGCCGATCGACGGAGGTGATGATCGGGGTAGGGGTAGAAGGCGCGCTTGGGCTCACGAGACGTATAGAACGGGCTCCCGTGCCTGGGGGACGTCCGGCGCAACACCCTCCAAGATAGTTATACCGGCGCACGGAAGCAAGACACCCCAAAACCGCCGCAGACAGCCGCCCTATAATAAGGGAAATTAAGAGGTGCGAAGAAATTACACGCGAGCGTCGCCGGAGTTTGCGCGCCACGCAACAACACCGCTCGCGTAATCACGAAATGACCACCGCCACCATCCCCCAAAAATAACGGCAAATCAAGGATAGGAAATTACACCAGCACGTGCATTGCGTGTGCTGGTACTGTACTCCACTGGACTAGTCATGAAGAGGCGGACGGCGGGGGTTCAGGGGCGAGTCCAGCGAGTACCCGCCCGAGGGTACACACGTCGGCTCTCGGAGCGGGCGCATCGCCATCTCGTTGCGCGTATCTCAAGTCATTCGACCGGCTTTGATCCCCTGAACCCGCTGCGTGTCGACGACTATACGTGGCAGGGACAGGCTACGCCCCGCGCACCGGACCGCGAGCGACCACCGGAAGACACCCAAACAAGCCTACGACGTCGACCAAGAGGGACCTCACCTCCCGAAGCGGGGAGTAAGTCGCGCGCGACAAGCGCACGAGCGCCTTTCAAGAGCGCATCGCCCTGCTGAGGGGGTAGCCCGATGCTCTCGCCGGACTGGGCAACTCGACATGACGAGAACCGAACCGCCGACACACGGAAGAGAAACGGACGCCCGACTACGACGCGCATGTACCCTAACGCCGTCTGAAACCTTCTTCGCATGCACCGCACACTCACCGTACAGGGCCGCGGGACACCCTCGCCGCGCCGAGTGGCTTGGCGCGGAGACCGCCGACACGCCATTCTACGGTCGACAGAAGACGACGAGCAAGCGATACCCACACCCGCGAATAAGGAGCACGGCGGAGGGGACGATCCCCGCCTATGGCAAGATCACTGATATGATCGACGAACGGAAGTGAGTGGAGGGGGACACCGTAGCCCCTCGAAACGCGAGTCCGATCGCCGGTCCTGCGTAACACGAGGATATGGCACGAAAACCACGTCCGCGATACCGACGCTCGCGGATGGGTAGTGCGGCGAGGGACGACCCCCGCCGACACCCCCGGTACGCGTTACGAGTGGAAAGACCGGGTAACGCCGAGCCAAGAACAGCCACGCCTCTTCACTCGCGACCCGCGGGTATCCTCACCGCTCCGACGTAATGACGGCGTGAAGGTGAGGATACTGTTCGAGCGCCTCCGCGATGCGTCGACGCTGAAGGTAATTACGAGGGAAGGAAATGGTAACGGCGCAACAACTGAAGGGCGCGACAAAAAGACGGCGACCCTCGTCGAGACCTGTTGGAGAGAAAAGGTACCCCCTCCATACCACTGCGCGCCCCCATACTACGGGAGCTACGCCGGTTTGGACGTTTCGGGAAGACGAGAAGTCGGGAGAGGAGCTCGCCGACACGACTATCGATCCCCGCGACGTGACGCGTTAAAGCACGGGGGAATGGCCCCCTTCGGAGAGCAAAGAAGGCCGGCGGCTCGTGCCGCTGAGGACGTGACGACAACCCTCCACGGCGGAAGGGGCAATAGCTTTCTGCTCGACCGAGAGGGTTACCACCAGCGACCTACGAGGATACTCTTATCACGGGCGCCCGGACGGCTCGCGCATTACTACCCCAGAAACCGAGGGCAGTGACGTCGAAGGATGAGACCTGGAGGTGAGGAACAGGGAAGGCCACCGTGGGGCGTGCGTTCGCATGCAACCGGAGCCACGATGACTGAGGGGAGGACGAAAGAGGGTGGCGCCACGCTTATCGCACGAACACCGGCGTCCCTTATATGTAGGAGGCGTACAGTGCGTTGCCTCACCACAAATCGAAAAAATCATCAAGACCTTTTGTCGTGCGACAAGATGTTTTTATCATACACAAAATTTCGGGCAAAAAGCGTTTTCGCGGGAAATCTGAAACATCGAGAAAAACACGTGACACAGAGGACCACAACAATTCGTGCACAAATTCCGCGTTCATAATCACGCCATCTACATTGGACAGCAGCTCGCCCACGGTCACCCCGGAGCAGGAGAACCGGCGCCATGGAAATCGAAGACGCTCGACGGGAAGAGGGCCGGACCGCTCGAGGGGCGACCCGAACCACGTCGTCGTGGAGTCGTCCCTCTCGCCGATCAAGGAGGAGCCCCGAACGACAGCGGCGTCGGGTGCACGCGAACCAGGGGGTGTGTAGCGGGTATGACGCGACCGACACGCAGGGAGGCGGGGCAACGAAGTCCTCACCACAGGACCGGGCGCCTGACGTCCCCGGTCAAGCACCAGCCCCCTCCGTCTCCGTCGGCGATGACAAAAGCCCTCGTCCCCGAAACCATCCGACGGTTTCGGAGCGATATCGGCGGATGTGATGCAACCTGCAAATCGGGCGGGGAGAAATCCACAGGGGGGTAAACGAGGAATGCGACGGCAACATCACCCCCCTCGACGACGGCGTCGAAGATGGGGGAAGAGAGTTCGGCAACGAAGACAGAGGGAGCAGGGAATAATATACCCTCGAATGGACGTTGAGGGAGACGCTCTCACGAACGAAGGGGGGACCGGCGAATGCCGCAGGTCGTCCCCTCGGCAGGGCCCGTGGTGAAGAGATCCGAGTATGGACTGACGAAGAATAGCGAAGGTTCGGAGAAGTGAATCCCCGCGTGGGTTGGACACGCGGACAAAGGGCCCTAGTGGCTTTACGGATGAAGGGAGTTAAACTATCGGAGTGGCACGGTCACTGCCTGGGGCCGTTCGGCGCGGAAGATGGACCCGAGGCGTAGGGGTTCGAAGGACAATAACTGGGGTGCGGAGGCACCCCCACCCTTACGTCAGCCAGTGGAGGCATCGCCACCTCCTCGTTCAGCGGCCAACGATTGGCCGCTCCATCCGATGGTGCGGCCTCGTACGCCGGAGGGGTTCACACCCCCGGTCCTCGTAGGGGTCGCGCATGGCATGACGCGGCGTGGACGGGGCGCCCACATGGAGGGAACGGAGCTCATCACGCTCTCTTCGATAGCGGTTCCGTTCGACGTGGGACCGCTCGAGAGCAGTCGCTTGATCGACGGTGGTCTGACGTAAGGTCTCCGCCTCGCGCTTCCGGCACCGTAATTCGGACGCGAACGATTCGCGCTCGGCGCCAAGACGGCGGGCCTCCTCGCTACGTGACAAGTACCACGACGATAGCGTGCGCAGGAGACCGCCGATCTGCCAGGGACGATCCGCCAACGCCCCCATGGCCTGAGCTAAGCCAGGGACGGCCCTGACCTCGGCACGGGCCGACAGGATACGATGACTGGCCGGCTCATCTAGCGGATTGACCCATGTCGGCGAATGAAGAGGCGGAACCGGAAGGACGGAAGGCCCCGCCAAGGAGCCATAGAGGCCGTCACTAGCGGTAAGAGGGCGGAAGGGGCTCGTGCCCGTTCCGCCAACCGCGGCGGCCTCCCCATCCAGGTACCGATAGCGCTTCCTTGGCGACTCCCGCGCGGTGGATCAGACGCCGCCACCGCGTACAGGACGACTAGGGGAGGCCGCCGTCGGGAGGGACCGCGCGACGAAGGCATCGGTTTCCAGTTGGTCGGTCAGGTAGATACTTCGGTCGCCGGTAGTGAAGTCTGTCCACAGACGCCGATGGCGTTCCGGCACTTCGACGGCGCGGTGCATCAACTCCAGCACCGCCGCACACGCCCAAGACATGTGCGTGGTGCACTGCTCGAGTGGGTGCAAGGGCATTCGAGGAAGGTCCGCCGCTACCCTTCCCAAGAACCCCAACACCTCGGGCGGTTGCAGGAAAACGCGGCTTTGGACGGATACGTCGGTCATGAAGGCATTACCCAGTGACGGGGCCCACTCCCTTTCTAGATTGAACATGACGGCCGCGTAGACGGGATACCGCGGATCGGCGCAAAGGAAGCCGAAGTGCTTTAGAACGTAAGGGAGAAGAGGATGCACTCCCAACGAAGGGAGTGCCTCCCTTACAACGGCGGGGAGCGGCGGAAAATCACCCGGTGCCAACCACCGCTCGAACGCGGATGCACGGAAGACTCGCCCGTCTTCCTCGTCCGAACGACGATACACCGTCCAATCGTGAGGAGCGATCGTGACGCCGTGCAGACGCATGAGGGAACAGGCGGATTTTTGCAACGCTGCTCTCGCCTTCGAATAGGCGTGCGGCCTGGGGCTAGCGTATAGCCCCGGCACGGCCGCCAAGATGAATTGACGAGGATTACCACGGTTGGGGTCAGACAAATACGACGCCATCTGATCCACGTAGTGGACCTCGCCCGCGCTGTACGCGAAGGTCCACTCGCTGCGGATGGCCTCGGGGATTTGGTACGCTGCCATTGCGCCGCCCGCGGTGGGTCGTCCCAGCATCAACGACGCCTCCTCCGCGCCGCCTGCTTCGTACACCCGGCGAACACGTAGCAGGTCGGGGGGAGGGGGGATCATGGGACAAGAGCTCACCCACAGTTACTCCTGAGCAGGCGAAGCGACGCCACGAGTAGAGAAGCTGTTCAACGGGGAGCGGAGCCGACCGCTCTAAAAGTGAGTCGAACCACCTCGTACCGGCACCGTCCTCCTCCCCAGCCGAGGACAGACCGCGAGCGACGACGGAAGCGACGACATGGGCACCCAGCGGTGCCGTAGCAGGGACAAACTCGATCGACGGGGGCGATTCCCCGGTGCTTCGCGACTTCTGGAACGGCGGTGGGGCGCTGCCGGGGAGCGCTAGCGCCCCGAGTTGACGGGAAGTGTCCTCACGGAGGACAGCGCGTACAGTCGGTGAGGGGACCGACCCCCGAGCCCCCGACGGCTCCTAGCGAGATGCCGACATCGGCGAGCGAGCGCCAGGATCGTACGATGAGAGGAAGGACCACGGCGGGCCCCTGGCAGGGAACAGGGGACGGATAACGCGAGGCGAATGAAAGGCGAAGACGCGGAGGTAAGGAAGAGTCGGTGAGACGAAGGAGAAGGTGAGGTGACACGGGAAGTCGCCGATGATGGAGAGGCGGCGAAGGGGGAAAGGAGCAATAGCACGACGACGGACCGAGCGTGAACCCAATGGAACCAACGACGTGCTCACGATCTCGGACACGTCCCGCTCAGTTACGGGAATCGACATGGCCACCTCTACAAGCCAAAGTGAACGCGGACGTTCAGCATTAAGTGGGGGGCGATGTGGCATAATTGCCGACGACTACTGTGTACATTAGATTTGCAACTAGATCTAGATCTCGCTGTAAGGTACGGACCTTACAGCGTGCGCGCGCGCATATCTTACAGCGCGCGCGCCAGCACACGTGTACGACCCGTGTGCTGTCAGCCCGATGGCTGACAGTATTACACTGCAGGACGACCTGCACTGGTACAGCAGCACGATACTGTACTATAGTATGATAACTTCGATTGTATATTAAATAGGAGGAAGGGCGCCGGCGGGGAGAGGACCAAGGTAGCTTGGTCACGATCCACGACAGCGGCGAAACCCTCCAGCTTACTCTAATTAGGCGACACCTTCGCACGCCTTTTTAGTTAGGGACCGGCACGGGTCGGATTGCGCGACACGCGAGCGAGCCGGGATCCGCTTCCGCCCGTCAGCGCTGTTACGTCACCCAGCGCTGCTCCGGGGCGTTGAGGCGTAGATCCGCTCGTGCGTGCGCGCGACCTACCCCGACCCGCTCTACCACACTGCTACCGGGCCCGTGTCCGGTTCCGTGAGCAGGAGGAGTCCTCCGTCTTCCGCCGATCATGGGTCACCGTCGGACTGTTAGCAACACCCCTCCGCCGTTGGGGGTGTTTATGCTACAGAAATGGACAAGCGCCTCAAGGACGTCCCTCATCGCGTCTCAATCGAAATGTGCACTTCGGCACGCCACTTCCGGATGCTCTTCCTCCTCGTGGTAATATCCGCAACAACGCTAACTCCCCCACTCGCGGTTGGGGAGCTAGCAACCACCACCGAAACCAAGGAGCCCGTCACCCTTCCACTCGCTTCGCTCAGGCGGACGACGAAGTCCCAAGAGGATTCATGGTGCAACTACAAGACAACGACTTCGATTTTCGAAGTCAAATTGCTGAAGTGTCTAGAACGAAGAGGTACTGCGCGCACATTGACTCTGGTGCTACGCATCATTTCTTCCATTCACGAAAATCTTTCATCAACTACTCACGTATTTCACAAAATGTCACGGCTGCATCTGGTGTATCAAGACTAGTTGGCCAAGGAGAAGTGTCAATCCCTCTTGGCGGTGGCATGGTCATCGAAGCTTACCATGCTTCTCACTTCTCTTCCAATATTCTCTCAGTCGGGCTCCTAAGTTCTAACTCCATTGTTGCGTTTACGGACGACATCCGTCCACAAAACGCATGCTTCCTAATGGAGAAAGGAACTTGGAAGATTTTGTGGGAAACCCAGAAGAAGAATGGATTGTACACTCTCGACATGAACAATTCAAAATCAAACATGTCTTTGACAACAGTCGCTATGAACGTCAACAAGAATCCTGCCCTGGAGTGGCATCGGAAGACTGGCCACCTTGGCATTAACCGCTACATCAAGCTTTCTCATGCAGTCGAATCTGTTCCGTTCTTTGAAAAATCCATCCTTCAGCAACTCGATTGCGTCCCTTGCTTAAAAGGGAAAGCTCATCGTGCTCCTTTGTCTAAAAGTGGATTCATCACAAAACAGCCACTGGAGTTGATTCACATCGACATTTCAGGTCCTGTGACTCCAAGTGTCGCTCGGAACTCCTACACACTTGCAATACTGACGACTACACCGGTAAGTCTGATATCTTCATGCTCATGACAAAGAATGAGACATATAGACATCTCGAATGGTACCGCAACCGCTCACAGACCGAGTTTAACGATCAGCTTCGGCTTCAGAACATTAAGCTGGATCGGGATGGGGAGAACAAAGGGGAAGACGTCAAGGAGTTCAGTCACCATTACGGCATCAAGCTTGACTACTCTCCTGCCTACGCATCTGAAAGCAACGGATCTGCAGAACGACTTATCCAAGAACACTGGGTAAGAGCAAGAGTTCTTCTCTTTGCGAGTGACCTACCGCTCAAGCTATGGGGAGAGGCCATAAATCATAGCAACTGGCTCCGCAATCGCGCCCCCTCTGAGCGCATCAAAGGTGAAATTCCCATTCTGGCTTGGAACCCTAATACTCGGATCGACTTCACAATGGTTCCGGAATTTGGGCAGAAAGGACATGCGTTCATCTATAGACCGAAAACCACTCGCCAGAAGAAGCTTCTCCCTCGCACCGTGTTTCGACACTTCGTTGGTATGGAAAGTGAAGTCACTCTATTTCGCATCTTCGTTCCGTCCACGCAGAAGATAATCATCACGCGTGCACAAGACTTCCATCATGACAACTCGGAGCATCTACCGAGTATGTCGACATTGATGGATGGTATCTTCCGTGAAATGGAACTCGATGCCTTCGGACAACCAACATTTCCAGACGAAGAGCTGTCTCCCGATATTGAAGGCGAACACGATGGGGAAGAGCAGTTGATATCTGTACTGACTGCAGCCTTAACACATCACCCTACAGTGTTTGTGTCGAAGAAAACCATGCGCGACCCGCTTCTTCCGCGTTCTTTCTCAAGCGCCTGTGAAGACCCAAACTGGGCTGCCGCCATTGACAGAGAGTTCGACGCTCTTGTCGAACGTCGGAAATGGATGCTTATCCCTCGGACTGTAGATATGCATCCAGTCCCATTCACTTGGGTATTCAGACTCAAGCCGCTTGACGACGTCGGGAACGTCCTTCACAAAGCTCGGTGCTGTGTACGTGGTGATCAGCAGAAGCCATTCACTGACTACGATCCAGACACCTACGCTCCAGTGGCCACGCACAAAACGCTTCGCATCTTGCTGGCGTTCGCAAGTAGTCACAACCTGGAGCTTGAAGGCGCAGACATTTCTAATGCCTATCTCTACGGCAAACTTGACATTCCAGTTATTATGGAACAGCCCACGGATTCAAGTCGGCTTCAAAGCAAGCCTGGTCATGTTGCTGAAGTACACGGTTCCATGTATGGAACCAAGCAAGCCGGAAAGATATGGGGTTCTCTACTGGAGACTTGTCTGAACTCTTGGAAGTTCAACACCTCGCGATACGACGCTCGACTCTACTTCTTCCGCAAAGGCAACGAGTTTGTCATTGTCGCTATTGTGGTCGATGACATAGCATTTGCCTCCAATAGCACGCACTTGATGTCACGGTTCAAGGAAAGATTGTCGGCTCAGTTCAACGTTAAGTTGTTCGGTACACTTTCTTCCTTCATTGGATGGCAGATCTCCAAAGAACCCGACCACATCAAGGTCCATCAGACGCGCTATGCTGAGTCACTTCTACTGACTCACGGACTTGATCAAGCCAACTCGGTCTGGACTCCTCTGCCTTTGAATGCGGACCTGCTTCCTGCACATCCAGGTGAATACTTGCTGTCGCAAAAGGAGCACTCTCAGTACCGCAAAATCATCGGTGGTCTCAACTACTTGGCAGTTTGCACCCGTCCAGACCTTTCATTCCCGATATCTGTCTTAGCCCGCCACTTACATGCACCCACCCCCCGACACATGTCGTACTTGAAACGTGCTTTGAGATATGTGTCTGGTACATTGGACTATGGGCTACATTCCGACGCAATTGCAACTTCAACCCAGACTCTATTGTTGCTTGCATTGATGCCGATTGGGGAGGATGCAAAGACACGAGGAGGTCAAAAATTGGATTCATTATCGCCGTCAACAAAGCACCAGTTTATTGAAGAAGCAAACGTCAAACAGTCATCTCCTTGTCCTCCGCTGAAGCCCAGTACATTGCTCTCTCCTCTTGCACTAAGGAATTATCATGGCTTCGAAAGCTGTTCTGGGAATTCGCTCATGCATCGCAATGGAATGATAAGGAAGCGTTTGTCGCAAGTAATGTCATGATTGACAGTTCTGCAGCTCAATCTCTCGCTACGAATTCTCAAGTCTCTGCAAAGAACAAGCACATCGACTTAAAGATTCACCATGTCCGTGAACTTATTGAGAATTCTGTGGTTCAGCTGACTCATGTGAGCTCTGAGAATCAACCTGCAGAGTTATTGACAAAGATAATGTCACCTCAGACATTAGGTCAAATGGTTGACCTAATTCGTCTTGAGAAGTTTTAAGGTACTGAAAGCGCTACTACAAGGGACGGTACACACTTAAACTAATCGGTATGTTTCAATATCCACTGCGTTTTACGTCTAACAGTTTCTTTGTTTTGAGTTGTTTTATTTTCTACCAGATGTGTGTGATACCGTCCTGCTCGATTTACCTTCTCCGTTTTTCCTGCAAAGGTTTTGAGAGTTTACTAGTTTTCTTGTCAAAGAAGTAGTTGCTACGTTGTGGTCACGTCGAGGAAAGAGTGTTGTGTGTAATGTGCCCTGTGTTCTGTCGGAAGTGTGCACAATGCTGTGTCGCTTTTTCAACTGCAGAAGTTGTACTGAGTGAGTGAGCGTACAAAACAAATTGATCGATGAACAAAAATGTTGTTAAGTCTTTGATCTATGTTTGAAAAAGCCACAGGAAGATGGTGCAAGGGTCCGGAAGTAGTTTTACATCAAAAAGTTTGTGATGTGGTTCAGTTGAACGGAGTATGTCTTCCGAAGGACGGTGCCAAGATAGGCATATCATAGGGCCTTCTGGCCATGAGGTGGAGAAAGCCATTTCGTCCAATAAGAACGCTCCGGACGGCCGCCGTCCATACTTGGACGGCTGGCATTGGGCGACGAATGTAGTCGGACCAAAAGGGAGAATTTTGTATGCGCACTATCGTAGATTTAACTATTAATTAGTAATCTACACTCGACGGCGGCGCGGTAACGCGCCGACCAGTCTCGGACTGGATGACATAAAGTTGTGTGACCGGGGGCAGCTCGTCCCCTCACACCGGAGAGGGACACACTCTCGATCACGTTTATTGCTCACCTCGTTCAGTATCGACGAAGAGTTTTTTTGCTGCGGTATGTATCGGTAGGCTGAACTAAAATGATACAGAATTATCCCGGACTTAGGAACGGGCCTGTGTGGGCCGTTCCTACCTCACAGTAGTGCACTACTGTGCAGTTCGTCACAAACACCTCAAGGGAATCGCTTCAGGGAGCCATATTTAATGTACACTTCATGCTCTGACCAGGCCTTCTCTATGGATCACAACAATTTTTATGCATGGTTGAAACCAATGGCAGGATCAATACGTTAGCATTCTTCCGCACAGTATGGTTATTGTTTGAATCACACCTCCTGCTTTACAATGTGCTCATTTCCTTGAGAATACCAATGCACATACAGTGGTGGCAAAAACAATAGGACATATGACATTATCCGGTCCCATGGTGTAAGCGCTGAGATACAGGTAATGAACATTGCTGTAGTTGAAGCACGCGGCGAGAGGAGTCTGAATTTTTAAACAGATTTGCAAACAAACAAACGGGTTTAGAGATATCATCGGAGACATGCAAATGAGTCGGCAAAAACTATAGTTACAGTTCAATGCGAACTTCAATATCGCGGGAAACACCTACTCTCTTCCCGCGAAACTTCGTCAATGTATAGCATAAGGACACGAGAAACAGATAACCGGTACAGGAGTGATGCTAAACAAATTTCCACCCGTCCAGCATGCCTCGAAAACCACGTTTATCTACTTTCGAGAAAGGACAAATTGTGGTATACCAATCCAACTGTTGGCCTGTGTCACGAATCGCGGAGGAGATAGGGCGGTCTAGAAACAGGGTGAGTGCGTTTCCTCGGGACCAAGCTCGATATAATCGCAAGAACTCGGGTGGGAAGCCACGTAAGCTTACTGCAGCTGACCAGAGAAGGATCAATCGAGAGGCCTCCAAGGGTGTTTTGAGCTCCGCTGGCATTGTTAAAGCCTTACAATTGAACGTTAAGGCACGGAGAGTACGTCAGGTACTGCAGGCAAACAAAAACCTGCGATACAAACGAGTAGCGAGGACTCCGGCGATGCGTGAAAGGCATGAAAAAGCTCGTGTCTCTTGGGCAATGGACAGGATGGCCTGGAGTCAACAAAAGTGGGACAAAGTGGTGTGGTCCGACGAAAAAAAATTCAACTTGGACGGCCCCGATGGTCTGGCCTGGCCTATAAGTGGCGCGACCTTAGGAAAGAGAAAGAGTGGTTTTCAAGAAGGCACAGTGGTGGCCAAAGTCTCAGGGTTTGGGCTTGCCTCGGAGGAAATTTGAAGTCAAAGCTCGTGTTTCTGATGGGTTCGCTAGACGGCGAGAAGTACGTGCAGACATTGGAGGAAAATCTTCTTCCTTTTTCAGAGGAGCTTCCTGTCACCTGGAACTTTATGCAAGATGGTGATCCATGTCATCGTTCTAAGTTTGCGAAAGACTGGCTTTTTGACAACTACATATCCGTCTTAGATCTAAGACGGATATGTAGTTGTCAAAAATGGTCTGGGGAGTAAACTTAGAACAGTGACATGGAGCACCATCTTGCATAAAGTTCCAGGTGACAGGAAGCTCCTCTGAAAAAGGAAGGAGATTTTCCTCCAATGTTTGCACGTACTTCTCGCCGTCTTGCGAGCCCACCAGAAACACAAGCTTTGACTTCAAATTTCCTGCGAAGCAAGCCC
>NW_005179167.1:24522-32733 GCF_000350225.1 Chondrus crispus
CAGACCATAACCCCATAGAGAACTTGTGGGGTATTTTCGTAAGAAGGGTTTACGCTAATCAGAGACAATTTGAAAGTATCCAATCGCTCACGGAGTGCATTATTGATGCTTGGGACTCTATTTGTACTGAAACGCTTGTTAGCTTAGCTCAATCTATGCGGAAGCGGTGCGTAGAAGTAGTCCTGGCCAAAGGCAAGAAGATAGACTACTGAGAAGAGCGGTCATTTCCCTTTCTGCCCTTCAGCTGGCGCGCGCAATAAACTGTACCTATAGTTTTTGCCGACTCATTTGCATGTCTCCGATGATATCTCTAAAACCGTTTGTTTGTTTGCAAATCTGTTTAAAAATTCAGACTCCTCTCGCCGCGTGCTCCAACTACAGCAATGTTCATTACCTGTATCCCAACGCTTACACTATGGGACCGGATAATGTCATACAGTCATCCCTTGATAGAAGGAATCGGCTGGTGGACATGATTGGATTCCTTGTCCTAAGGATTCCTTTTACAGAGCAAAAAATTATTTTCGGAAATAGCTGTCGATGCGAGCTTGACGTAAGCCTGCAGCACGCTCACGCTGAATCTCCCGGCGCAATGAACGCAGACGTCGGTGTAGTTCCAAATCGATCTCGGTCCTGGACTCATTCGCGCGCAGTAGAAGGGCGATAGATTTCAGTTTCGCCTCACAGGTGATGACTGGCCCTGCCTCATCCTCCTCATCCGATTCACATCGACCCCCAACCCCACGGCCCTGCTCAGTGACAGCCATAACTACACAATCAACCATATCTCCATGCTCGAATCCCTGCCAAATGTCCGTCTCATCAGAGTTCAATAAATTGCGTACTGACATCCTATCTCGCGTGTGCACTAAATCGCTGATAACCGCTTCGAGCTCCGTGTATTCTTCAGAAATCTCATTGTCGGCATCTGCCGCTTGCAGCTTGCTTACGTTATAACGTACTATAGTACCAATCAGTCCAGTTGCTCGCCAACAATTTGCAATGATTGGGCCAGGTAGTTCTTTCCAGATTCTGTCGAGAAATCGCATTGCCGTAAGTTATGATATATTGTAAATATCCCCGGCATCTTCCTCGAGAGAATCCAAAGCTCGGTTGTAATGCGCAGATCGATATCTCCTTTTTAGAGAGCAAATAATGCCCGCATCCAGTGGTTGCAGTTTTGAAGTTGTATTTGGCCGCAAGAACTCTACTCGAAAGGATGCAAGATCGGGTAATTTTGCTTTGGTCCCATGACCAGAAAAATTATCGAGAAGGAGGAGAGCGGTACGGCCAGAGGTCTTAGATATGTACGTGTCAAAGCGTTTTAGCCACTCAAAAAACAGAGCCATGGTCATCCATGCCTTCTTGTTATGACCGTAGTCGAATCTAAGTTGCTCTCCAGTTCTCTTTTGAAAGCATCGCGGCCGACGGGCAGAACCAATATTGAAAAGAGGAAATTTCTCGGATCCCGTACTGTTGCAGCACACCAATAATGTTACCCGCTCCTTTTGCTTCTTGTGCCCTGTCCTTGAAAACGTTGATATACTGCGATCGGGCGCCATCGAATAATTGCAGCCGGTATCGTTTGCATTCCAAACATCCTCTGGCCTGTACTCATGACACAAGTTGCGGAGATCTGGAAGTGCTTGTGCAATTGCCTCGTCATCTGCATCACCAGGTTCTCCATGAAGTTGCCGAGCCTTCAAATTCCATCGACGCTGGAAGTTCCACAACCAGCCTGCAGTGAACTTCAAGCGTGGACCATTTTCGTCGAGATCCGTGCAAATATCCTGCAGCAACCGCTTTCCCTTTTTGCGTATCATATCTCCAGACACACAGTGACCTTGCATGTTGAGATCGTTGACCCATGCAGCGAGTTGTTTTTCGAGCTCGGGTTGAGCAGGTGAATGCTGCCGCATCATCTGAGCATTGTTTCCTGGCTGTAAGTTCCCATTGCGACTGAGACGAGACAACACGGGCTTTGAAGGGAGAAAAGACAGCCTGAGCTCCGTTTTCGCCCACTTAGAGACCTCGTCGAGGATGAGATTGTGACCAGACTTGCGACGTTTCGTAATTTCTTGATGAATATCGTGTTTCTGTGCATAAGTGAGGGTGTTTCGCTCCATTGCGCTGGAGTGGATCGTCGGGGTGGGAAATGATCGAGCTACGGTCCTGATTATTAAGCATTTTTGACTGAGACTATGTTTGAGCCATAGTGTCAGGACCCAGATCCGGTTCTGTCTTAGATTCCTTATTGAAAGTGTAAATGTGACATTAAAGGCATTTGTATGACGCTTTCTGGAATCGGATTTATACTGAATTTTCCTTACATCAAGAGATTGAAGTAATGGCTCTGGTACGGTCAAAAATGATACCACGGGCATGGTGGACGCCCTCGGACGTCTTTTAACAAGGAATTCCTTACACAAGGTTCCTTCAATCAAGGGATGACTGTATGTCCTATTGTTTTTGCCACCACTGTACAGGTACAGTAAAAGCCTTTTTCCGTGCTACTGTCTTTACTGGAGTCACAAGCATAGATGTGCTTCAACCGTGCAATCAGATGACTTTCTGGGGGGCACGCAGGACCACCACAGGTCGCATCTTTTAAAACTATGTTTGCTCGCATTACATGCAGTGTTGCATTACAACGCGTTTTAGATAATTCAAGTGTCCTCTTCAGATTAAGACTGTATCAATGAAGTCGTGCTACAATACGACCGCATCCTTACCGCCCTTGTTCCATTTTTAACGACGTCAAAACGTGGGTCCCATTTCCCAACCAAAACGAAACTCCTTTACCGCCGAAGAGCGGAGCTCTGCCGCGCATCGCGTTACCATGACAGACTTCCGTGAACACTACAGAAAAGGTAAAGACAGTCTAAGCTGCGGTACAGTATGCCCATAGAACGAAAAAAATTTGGTGGTCGCACAAAATTATGCTTAAGCCTGATACTCACGTCTTGACGCGGGCATCAGTCGTCGATCATTTTTTGCATCGGCCCGGCGACAGGATATTTCATGATATCCGGCCGCCACTCCCACCCACTCCTCCCAGTCAGAATCACTTTCTTGTTGCCACAGCACTGTCGCTCATGACCTAGACCGTCATTGCCTCGCGCTGAGAGCCTCCCATTTCCAGTGCCGTGTATGCCGAGACTTGGGATGGATGTGTCGAAACTCTTCTTA
The DNA here is from genome assembly GCF_000350225.1 of Chondrus crispus. Taxonomy (NCBI): domain Eukaryota; phylum Rhodophyta; class Florideophyceae; order Gigartinales; family Gigartinaceae; genus Chondrus; species Chondrus crispus. The sequence goes on from NW_005179167.1 coordinate 27,712, forward strand.
AGAGCGATGTTGTCTTCATTTGTTGTGACATCTCCCTCGTGGCACCGTTGTACAGACCGCTAACGGCTAACTTGACCAAATGGGCCAAGGATTCCATGAGAGAAAGCGTCGCCCTAGAAGGTTCCAACTGTTGGTTCGCCGCCAAGAGTAAGTGAAAGACTAGCAATTCCTCTATGCACATCAAAAACGGTGCCTGCCAGCAATGCCAAGCTTCGTACAGCGGTGCGTCACCAGGCATCGTGTCATGTCGATCTCATACTACAGTACCGTTGGTACTGTGCAGGAGGCGACGTCATCTTCTTTGTCTCTAATTTACAGTAGCTAGCTAACGTAGTGGAGCATGCATGCATCGGCGATCGTCCGCTTCACAGCCGCCTTGTACTTCTTTGCTATGAATCCATGCGTTCTCATTATGTATACAAAACAATCGTGACAATCACGTTTGACAAGGCATGCGCCAATCGTATCAGCTACGACTTGCCCCGGAGGTAGTGATAGTGCCGTCAAACTCTTCTCCTTCTCCTTTCGTCATGTTCATTGCAACCCTCGGCGGTACGCCTCTGTTACATCTCATCTTCTCGTCTCTGCCTACGGAACTAGTTGTTTGTGAATTTCTCGCGCTACGATGCTCTCCCTGCTTTCTTTGTCATTTCGATGTCATGGTTCTCCGGTCTATACGGTGCCTCTCTTTTCACGATCTGAACCCTCCCCGCACCTCTAAACTACACCGATGGGCCTCAAAATGTCTCGGAAAGCATAGTCACGCGTATACAGAGGACTGTCTGTAGAAATCTTCTGTTGTTTTCCCATTGTTGCGCGAGGTGGAAACGTTCCCAGCTCTCCTGCGACGTCGAGAAAGCTTACCAAAATCATCTTCTGAACACGGAAAGTGTCATACGGCTTTGTAATAAGCACCCACAGAGCATTCTTTTCGATATGCCTCCGCGAGGAAGAACATCTATGTCCTCCTAAGCATATAAAACGACAAACCCGATCCGCATCCCAGCATCTTCCCCACACCATCACTCACAACTTCAACCAACAAACACTTCGCCTTCCCCCTGCTTAACTGCACTAACCCCATCTCCCAATATGGTCTCCGCAAAGTTTATCGCTTGCCTCGCCCTCTTCTTCTCCGCCGCCCTCGCCGGCCCTGCCCCCCGCCGCATCGTCAACGTGGTCAAAAGCCTCGTCCCCGTCACCCGCCAGTCCGAGACCAGTGAATTCGCCGTCACCGAGACCTCCACCGGCTTCGGCCGTATCACTAGGGTCGGTATCAGTGTTGTCCGAGGCGCCAATGCCACCTTAGATTTCGACGTCACCGTCACCGCCGTCGATGCTGAGACCATCAACAGAATGAGCTCCACCTTCGTCGAGACCCTCACCGCCGAGGAGCGCGTTCAGTTCGAAGAGCTCGTCAGCAATTTCGACGGCTCCCTCAAGCTTCCCATCTTTGAGCTCTTGGGCCTGAACTTCGCTGAGAGCATCAGTACCGAGCAGATCGCCGAGGCTGCCGAGAGCATCGAGAACTTCGAAACGAAAACCACCGCCATCGAGGAGATCCTCGAAAGCGTCGTCGACAGCAAAATCAGGATCACCGGTACTCTGTCAGCCACCGGTCAGAGCAACATCCCGACAGTCGCTTTCGCTTTCATCGAGGTTACTGACGTTTCATTCGATGACGGAAGCAACCTTCTGGTGGTGTCCAACAACCCGTCTGACGTGGTTGCTGCGGATATCGATGGTGCCGTTCAGCCGTCTGAGGTTGAGAGGCTCAACATTCTCTTCTAAGGAGATTTTTGGAGAGGTCCTGATTGATGTTGATCGAGAACATGTGTTGTTTAAAAAAGCCAGTCTAATCAATTCTAACAGTCGTAAAAGCAGGTATCCTTCACACTGTAGTTAACAGTAAAAAGCAGACAGCAGGCTTGCCTCTTTTTCACGCAATGATACACTTTATTTCGTGTACCACAAACGATGAGCGACTGAAATGAGAAAAGAGATTGTCAATGCTGATATGCAAGCACTGAAAACCATACGATTGAGCAAAAGCAACAAGCCTGCTGAAAGCTCGCTGAAAATCTTTGGGCTCCAGTTGAGCTAGCCATTGGTACAAGTGGGGGGATTCAGAGTTCCAGATTTTTTGCCGCAAACACGCATTAATTTGCCGCAAATCCATTGCGAACTACAGTAGGCTTTCAATGCAAATTTTCTGAATTGGATGCATTTCACATACTGTACAATGGCACTGGCCAAGCAGCTGACCCTGGGTACAGCACCGGACACAGACACTGGAGGGATGTGCAATTGAAGCACCCGACAGGGATTTCATGGTATTCCCTTCCTGCTGCATATTAAAGGAGGGCTGAATGTTTCATATCTCTAGAGCCGATGAATCAAGCAAACCTGTAAAGATTTATATCTCAGAATTTGTAACTGTCCAGTTGAAGCAGTAGAACGTAATTCAGGGTTCAGTCTGGTCTTCGAGTGCGTGGCAAAATTTTCTTCTTCTTTAAATCCCGAAAGCTAGGTCATGGGACGGAGAACATGTGATCAACCCCGAGATCCTTCGCCTCGTGCCTCTATTTATATTGAAGGTGGGACTAATGGTCCGCCGGAATCGGGGCGGAACGAAGGCCAAGGAAATCCGGAATCGCCGAACTGGATTTTGTCCTGGGACGAAAGGGTGCATTGCGAAGAGCTCGTTGGCCGAGTCCTCTTCATGCAGCGATACGACGGGAACTTTCAGGATGCAGTTGTCATTGAGTACGTGGCAGTGAAGAATACTTACAAACTTGTGTTGCAAGGGGAGACCAGTGTGATCGAAATGCCTCTCGCTCCATATACATGGTTCTTGTATCCGAGAGAGAAACTTGCTCAAGAGACTTCATTCCTACCACGAGGTACAATTATTGCTATTCAAAGCGTTATTGAAGGATCATATTGGGGAGTTGTTTGCGGTTTTAAACCCGAGGTAAGGGAGCTAACGGTTGCGAGGGCGGATCTAAATAAGATCTACGTACTAACTATGACGGAGTGTTGAGGTACAAGCCGTGATGGAAATGGTTGAAGTCACAGAATAGCTTTGAACAGGCAATGCTAGGTGGCTCGCGTGCCGCAAATTAACGGTCATTAAAAATGCTCAACGGGGCTATAGTTTTGGTGTCGAAAAACGCCTTGCCTCGCACAACCATCACAATAGTGGGTGGTGACATGGCTAAATAAAGCTGAAGAAGTTTTAGAACTCATGAAAGCTGTGATGAGCCCTAGCCTGACTCCTTCAGGGAGCAGGGACCTTTCGCAATGTAGAGAGCGTATTGGCATATTGTTGAGAGAATCGATTTTATAAAGCAACAGTCCAAAAAAAATCGAGCTTCACGCCTTTAAATGGTGTTGCTAGTGTGTATGTGTCGGAAACATTTATATAGCGGCTCCATCTTGAGGTAAACTTCTTTCACGCACGCGTCATTGGGGCAAGCGCCAGAGTCCGGTGTTCAAAATTGAAGCACACAGTGATGTGGGTGGTGATGGGACAGATTGAGCGGCCGAAGCAAGGGATCTCGTATCTTTCCGATAAGGACAATAATCTGGGCTTGACCCGCCAAGTGTACGAGACATATAGCACATGTCAGTTTTCCGTGGGCTTGCAGAACGAGGCTCTCTGCTGGCCCTCAATTCCAGAAACTGGTAGCGAATGCGAGGTAGGAATGACACTCCTGACACACCTGGTGGGAAGCAAGCAGGCCTTGCGATTTGAGTAACTTTAGTGGTGATTGCACAACGCCTCGTCTAAAGATGTGGTCGCTGTCTTCCTTTGGCCACACGACTCGTGTACACGTGGAAGACAATCTGTTTCCTTTGTAGCAGTGAAACGAGAATTATTGTATGTGAGGGTATTTCGTGGCGGATCGAACGAGGGCGGACTGGGGAGATGGGTTGCGGGTGCTGATCGGGTGGGGGCGATTCACAGAGGATGCAGGGCGGGGAATGGGACAGAAGCATGAAGGAGGTTGCAAGGAGATCGGGAAAATTTTGAAGGGTACAGTACAGAGCAGTACAGGGATAATTTGCATTGAAGCAAGGGGTACCGTTCAGGGTACAGTACGCTAAGGGTACGGTACCCAACGGTACCTTCGAAGGGTACCCTGTATGTTTGTCCGCGTTTTCATGGGCTTCGTTGCTCTGCAGAGTGCACGTGTGTATCTACTTGCTTGTAGAGAGCATGCTGCCGGAGTCTACGGACACAGCTCTAAGCTTTGATGATGGCAGTATAGAGGATGCCATCGGTTGCGGTCCGTTTCCGTTTGTTTTGATGTACTCGCGTACGCCGTAAATCTGTAGACGGGGGGGTACCCCGGTAGGCGTTGAAGGGTAGGGTGCGAAGAAAGATGAAAGGAGGAAACAACAAGCTTAACTGCTTCTCGTCAGTCCCGCAGCAATTCTATGATTGTTGCAGACCATGCATTACAGTTGCTATTTCTTCATTTTGGTTTATGCGTATTCTGCGGCACGAGTAAACTTTAACCCTCTCACAAGACATCGGGTGAGATCACCGAGTGAATTCACATGGCTTCAAGATCATAACGCGGCGGAGGAGCGCACAGCGGGGAGATGGGGGTAGGACGTGGTTGTGCAGCGATCGGAGGAGTTGCAAGTGGGTTTATAAATGTATGTGGATAAGGGTGCAGTCCGAATGAAAGCGGAATGTCGGCGACGCCTCCTTCAGTTGTAAAGGGGAAGGGTGATGGCGGGGTGAGTGGGGAGTGGGGCTGGGGATCAGCAAAGTCTCGGGACGCGGGAAAAATCGGCCTCAGCGTTGCGCAAGACGCAGCCCTGTCCAACTCAGAAGCAGCACCGTCGCTGCCGCGCTGTACCAAAATCTCCCGCCCGCCAATCCGTGGACCAACTCAAAAGCCTGCGCTGTCCTTCTCACCACCCCTCTTACAGTCTTCATTCCATGCCCTTTTTTTAGATCCTCCATCCAACCCCCCCAGAGCCCCTCACGCCACCCCACCCTCAACA
>NW_005179167.1:32833-127591 GCF_000350225.1 Chondrus crispus
CAGGAATTGAATACATGTCCGTCTATCTCGACTGCGGCGGCCCCGTCAATCCTCCCCCGGAAAACAAGGACCCCGAACGTCCTAAGATTGACACCTCCTCCACTCCCAGCAACGACGCCTCCAGCTCCACCTCGTCCGACGAAACCCGTTGGCGTCGCAAGGCAGATTTTGGTCTTCATCTCATAAAGGCCAAGATGCTCGTCGAGCGTCTGGATCGCACTTCTGACATTGCAAACTTTCTCGAAGACCAAGACTCATCATTCCCCACCTCAAATCACTCCACCGCCAGCCTCGACTCCTTCTTCTGCAACGAAACAAGTGGCGTCTACAAGGACACCTCCCACGAGTTTACAGACTGCGTCGCCGATTGGGGCTTTCTTGAGTTTGCTCCCCTCCCAGCCACCCTCGATCCGCAGTATCTCGACCCCTACCACAACTTTACCATTATGGTTGACCTTACCCTGCGCGAGGACTGCATCCCCATTGAAAACTCCTTGCGCTACCAAGAGTCCTGTGCCGCCTGGAACTCAAAGAAGAAAACCGGTCGCGTCGGCCTCCTTAGCGCCCACGGCTTGGGCTATCTCAACGCCACCTTGCACTGTCTCTTTGCTATCGGCGCCTTGAGAACCGCCGTCTATCATATCCCTAAGGAGGTCCTTGCCGTCCCGGACGACCGCGCCTGCAGCGCCACACACGCCCTCAGGACAGTCTTTGCGTCTATGGAGTGCGCTAAGAGACCCCGCAAGTTGCTTGATATTCCCCGCGCCATGGGCTGGCAGTATGGTGCACACGACACGCCCTTTGATGTCCTTGATATCAAGGTCTGTCTCTTTCGTACTGTCGTGGCCGAGATGGGCCCCGCCGCCATTGAAACCACGACAAAGCTAGCTCGTTTATTCGAGGGCCGCCTCGAGAATACTGTCGAATGTCTCAATGTCAATTGTCGCAGCGTCACCAACGAAACGTTTTGCGATTTGTGGCTCAACGTCAGGGGGTGCGCTGATATATACGAGTCATTAAACGACTACATGGCCGTAGAAGTCTTGTCGGGTGAAAACAAATATCGCGCCGACGGGTTCGAACAGCTTCAGGAGGCTACAAAGCGGACAACCATCATAAAGCTCCCTTCCATTCTCCAGTTCTTTCTACGTCGATGGAGATACGATTTCTCACGAGCAAATGTCATGAAGATTAACGACCGCTTCGCCTATGACAGTGAAATTGACCTCAACTATCTCGTCCCAGATTCGGATGGTTCTGATATCTTCGTCCTGCATGCTGTCATTGCGTTTGAGGACGACCTGGAAACTTCTAGTGGGTCGTACTATGCCTATGTTTGTTCAGGCTTGGGGGAGGCGCCGGAGGACGGGGACATGAACGAGGATAAGGACGAGGATAAGGACGAGGCCAAGGACGGGGCCAAGGACGAAGCCAAGGACGAAGCCAAGGGCGAGGACAAAGGCGAGGACAGGGACGAGCAGAACGGGGAAGACGAAGCGGCAAGAGCTCCAAAATGGCTCAAGTTTGACGGGGCCAAAGTCACACCGTCTTGTCAACGAGACGTGACCGAAGGAAACTTTGGCGTGGGCGGCGAGCGAGACTGTAACGCTTACATGCTGCAGTACGTTCGCAAATCAGAAATATCGGAGCTCATTTACGCAGATCCGCTTTCTCCCGAAGGTTCCATCGCCAGTGTAGGAAGCGATGACAGCTCCGTACCGAACCAGACGAACGGACAGAGCGGAGAATCGAACGTGGATGGTGGTGGTAACGTTGAGGCGAGCGAAGTCAGCAGCGAGGACTCCTCGCACCACGAAGAGAACGTCAATGACGCTCCCAACGACGAGTTGCAGGATTCTCTGCCGGCAGGTGAGGACGCCGAGAGTTCTGTTCAATCCATACCAGAAGAATCAATTGTCACCTCTCCGAACGAGGAGCAAGAGGGCGACAATGGTAGCGGAGATGACGATGATGATACTGGCAATGATGCGGGTGGGGGTGTACCGATGACTGTTGCTGTTGGAAGTGAAAGTGGATATTTGGAAGATGTACAATAGTAGCATCAGAGGACGTGTCAGAGATCTCCGAAAGTGAAATTAGCACATCATATGTTGAGAATTCGATCTTGACGGATGACCCAGCGGGAGCTGGGGCAATAGGCACTATAGCTGAAGATTCCGCGGACTGAAGATGAGGACTTGAACTCGAACACGAGTCCCATGGTGGCATGGCTTTGAACAGAGAGGGCACTGAAGAGTGAGGCCAAGATTTAAGATGGGAAGCATTGCGGGAGGCAACTCGCTTGCAATTGCGACATTGTACAGAAACAGTGGGAGGACGTCAAAGTATCGACAGGGGTGGTATGAGAGTGGAATAAGAGATGTGGATTTTCAAGGATTCCATGCGCAAGACCAGAAGTAGATGATATGTACAGAGAAATGGTTGTGGTTCCCCTTTACAGGACAGCGGTTGAGGTGCACGCTTGCAATCAGTAGAGTAGAAAGAGGTGTGGATGAGACGTAGTGGATTGAGGTTTGTTTATTCAAACTTCTCAGGGCATCAATGAATGCTAAAGCTTAAACGTACTCTCCACGAAGAAGTAGAAACTGACAATGATTAGCGAAACGGGGCAATAAAGTAAGCACGTACATGCGTCATGGTAGAGGAAATGCATGAGTATTTGCTAGTCTCAAGGTAATGCTGTTGCTGGTGACGTGGAGACGGATTTTTATAAAAGGACGTCGGCCTGGAGCAATTCAGGAGAGGCAGGGGACTGGGTGGGATGGCAGGAGATGGAGGAGATGGAGGAGATGGAGGCTGAGTTTGCAGAGGCGGATGTGATTGGTCAGGATGTTTTGAGTTAAGGCAATGTATGAAGATATACCCTTCGAAGGGTACAAGTAGTACAATAAAAATTACTCGACTTCACGTCTTTTTCAATAATTTACAGCACTGTACTCGCGTTTTTTCTTTTTATTTCAATGGCTATTTGTGCGACTGGACTCGCGAGATTTCTTCAGATCAAATGAGCTGTACCCTTAAGGGTACAGCACCGAAGGGTACAGCACCGCCTGCGTGCCATCCCATGTTTTCCCGGCCATCCGCACAAACTCTGCATGTATCCTTCCCCTACTACCCTCTATCCCCTCCGACTCTTCGAAACTTCAACATCCATACCATTCCCAAACAACAACACCCCTCATCCCATTACATCCCATCTTTACCGGTGAGCTGCCCGAGTTCGGACTCAACACCCACATCAATGTCATGGCCATATATAACCACCGCCCTGCCTTTCCCGCTCCTGACTTGACACTCCATCCTCACCTCATCTCCATCAACAACTCAACAAACATTCACACTCACCTCAATCGAAAAAGGAACTACAAATGACTTCCCAACAAGTTCTCCTCATCGGCGCCACCGGCAGCCTCGGGCGCCAGCTGATCCGGGCGGCCTCCTCGTCAAGCGGTGTGACTCTGCACGCTTTCTGCCGCACACCGTCCAAGTTATCTGCGAGTGACGCGTCATCTTGCGCCTCTATCGTTCGCGGCGACGCGCGGTCCTCTAGCGACGTGCGGCGCGCGCTGGTGTCGACGAAGGCGTCAGTGGCGATCATGTGCATCGGCGAGGGCACAAGCACGGCGCCGACGGACGTGCGCGAGGCCACGGCCAAGGCGCTGATGGACGTGATCGAGCCCGGGCAAGACTTGGACCACGTCAAGGTGATGGTCGTGTCGAGCACAGGGGCGGGTGGTACCAAGATCGACATCGGCTTCGGTATCGGGATGGTGGTGGCGTACGTGCTCAGGCATGTAATGAAGGATCATACTGAGCAAGAACGGGTGTTTAAGCAGAGGATTGGGGATAAGAGTAGGATGCTGATTGTCAGGCCGACGGGGCTGACGGATGGGAAAGCGACCGGGCACACGACGACATTTGAGAAGCACAGCAAACCGCCGACGGTACATATTGATCGCGAGGATCTTGCGAAATTTATGGTGGGGGAGATTAACAGGGGGGCTAAGGCGTATGGAAAAGAAATTTCGGTGACTGGTGTGAAGAAATAGAAGGGCGATGTCCTGTAGGCCATGTTTGCAAATGTTTGCGTATATGCCGTAGACTTTTCGTGTGATGATTGAAGAGCAGTAAATATTGGACGATTGATCTTATCTGTCGATGTCGCGTACTGGGTTCGACAAAGGTGAGATTGCATAACTGGTCTGAACAACCACGATGGGCGAGGCGATCTGACGGATATTTGTCAGGCCTATTGTAGGATATTGTACCGTACGGTACCAAGGGTATTGTAAAGCTGTGGCAGACGACGGAAATAGGAAGTTGTCTCAGCAAACGAGAAGGGTGATGCAAGTGTCATTCATGATACCTCAGCAGGCAAGTACCTCAGCAGGCAAGTGCTCCGCATCGCGTGTAAGCGCCAAGCGGGACGAGCTTATTGGGGCACAGATACCGCCGTGAGATGACACGGTACGGTCTGGACTCAGGCAGTAAAAACATTTAATTTTACCCGTTTACGCCGCTCCTCAGGAGCGGCGTAAACGGGTAAAATTAAATGTTTAATAGAGGGCAAGCAAGACGAGGAAGGGATAATTTACACAATATTGCTTTTACGAGGCAGGATGGAAAACATCAGAAAAAGTTGAGACGCGTCACACTGGGGGTTTCTCTTGAGTTAGAACCGGGTCACACACCCACCGGTTTCACAAGTCACTTCTACCGTTTCTGGTATAATCTCGTCCTTCAGGTCACCGCGCCATGTGCACCTCTCAAGACATTTTCAAGTAATGTAATATCTAGCTGATATCTACAGTACGTACATACAGTATTGAACCAGAAATCTACTAGTGATCCAATCAATGGGCAACTTGCAACAAACGCTTCCGCAGATTTTCCTCCACGAAGTTCACATCACCAATTATTTTCGAGAAAAAAAAACACAAACTCGTTCGGCGAACAAGTGCAGGTGGGGGCACTTTATTAACAGAACAGCACTTTGCACCACCCCTACGGATCGACCCTACACCACCGCACTACAGTATCATTGGGGCACGGCATGTATTGCAATCGCGTTGTTTACTGCCCCCTATCGTCGTAGGCTTACCCTTCCCCCCCGCTTCCCCCTCCAGGCCCCACCGTCTCTGCCCCTGTTTTTTTCTAATTCAACCAGCCTCATCCCACCTCGCGCTCAAATGCATCCTTGCCCGACCTCAACCCGGCTTTCCCAGATCCTCCCGTCCCCGCGTCGCTCCTTTTCCCTCTCCATTACAAGTCCCGCCGCCATGCACGCAATCCCCTCCTCCAAATTTCTCTTCCTCGACACAATACACACTCTCCCTCCAAGCCCGCCTCATCATGGTCAGCCCCATGAAAGTTTCCCCCCCCAACTCCCCATCCGACGCTAAGCGCCATCTCCATTCGCACCCCTCGGTACATCGCCCACGCTTCGCCCACCCCGTCTCCCGCGTCATCATCCCGGTCCCCCTTCTGGCCCTCCTTGTCGCCATCATCCTTGCATTCGTTGCTTTCCTCCACGCCCGCAATGCACCCTTCCCCTCCATCTCCGGCCCATGGCTCTACTCCCCAAAACACAAACATCCCACTGGACCCCCCTCTGAAAACCACCAAGAACCAAAACACCAACAACATTCCACCTCCGAAACTAAACACATAACTCCTAACGCCTCTTCTGCCTCTCACCCCTCCCTTCCTCTTCCTGATCCTGCCACCCGCCTCCTGCTCTTTACAGACATGTGGGAGCGCATGGTCAACATGCAGAACGCCCTTGCCGCCCTTCTTCTCCATTCCATTGAGCGCAATTTTACCATTGTCGAGCCCTTCATATACGAATCCCACGCCATCAATGAGTTTGCTCTCCCAGAACTCTTCCAACAACAGGGCCTCTCCCCTCAGCCGGCCAGCGTCTATTTTGATCTCTCCCCTTTCTTCAAGGAGCACCGCCTCATCACACATGACACCCTCAGACAGCGCGTTAGAGTCACAAACGAATCACAGGACACCTTTGTCGTTCAAGCCGCCGTCTGGGTGCCGTGGGATGAAGAAGAGCACGTGCACCGCGGGAGGAGCTTTTACTGGTGCGATGACATTTTTGATCAACTGCAGTGGAAGTGGGAAAAGAGCCGCTATGGAAGGGCCATCGTTCCTGCTTTTCAAGTGCAGCGTCTTTTGTGTCTCAACCCATTTCATACCACACGCAAAGGCTCTATAAAAAAACAGGCCAGCGTATCGCTTTTCGAAGACCTTTTCGCTTTTGTCAAAGCTGGAACGCGTCCGCTGAAGCGAGAGTGCAAAGAGTGCATTTCCATCATGTTTATCAACTACCGAAAGCATTTATTCAGCGGTATTGAGCCGACACCAAATCGACAGAAGCTCATCAAGAACAAATATCCTTCTATCCTCACTGGGAAAAAGCAACAAGAGTTGGCGAAACGCGTCGCGCGCGAGTCGCTCGGAGGGAAAAAATACGTAGGGGTTCAGTTTCGGACGGGTAAGGCATCTGCTCTGTTGCGCAGGCATGCAGTTTTCACGAATAGCAACGAAGCGGTTGAACGGTTTGAGGGATGGTTGACGACGTGCACGGAGAGTCTGGTGAAGGAGGCGAAAACACAAGCCGCTGAGATGGGGGAGAATGTGGGGTTCTTCCTAGCGTCTGACATGCTGAACTCTGGTTGGAAAGGTGGGGACATTGGCTCGCCCGAGATTGAGGCGATGCTGAACACAAGCGTCAGTTATTTTAAGCGAGAGCTGCCGGACCTGGCAAGGTTTGAACCGGACAAATATGACGTGAAACAAGATGTGATGGGGATTTCGGCAGTAGTGGATGCAGGGGTGATGTATTTTAGTGATGCATTTGTGTACGCGTTACCATCGAGCTTTGGTGTATGGGTGGATGACCAAAGGGGTAGACACAATAGGCCGAAGGCGAAGGTAGTGGACTGCATGATCCCAGAGTTTGACGAGGCGGAGCAATGGGCAAAAGAAAGGCGTTTGCGGGGCCGTTGAAAGTGCAAAGTACGGGACTACAGAGATAGTTTCTTTGCTAGTGTCTAGACGACAAGTGGCCTCATATGAGGCTACTTTTCAACTTATTTTTCTCGCCTTAGTCTTGCTCAACAAGAAAGAAAAGGGAAGAAAAAGATGCTCTCGCCACCGCAGTTGACTTCTGCGTTGCGTAAGGGTAGAGTTTGGTGAAATGTGCACGTCTTTTCCAGCCATTTTTAGAATGCCTAACTAAGAAGCCATTTTGACCAACCTCGAAACGTTATGTGTTGATGTCTTCGTAACCAAAACGGCTGTTTGGAATGTCAACCGGATATTGAAACTTCACTAGTGTCTAGACGACCGGCAATTTGCCTCATATGAGGTCAGGCTTGGCCTCATATGAGGCGGGTTTTTTTTTGCAAAAAAGTATACATTAAATCGAAATTTTATAAAATCAGTTTAGACACCATTTCTTTAACCAATATTCCCTCGGCAATAGCTTCCTGCAAAACATCGGGATAGCAGTTATGAATACACAGAAATACTAAGAATCTAATATAGTTTCAACAATCGGATGATATTTTAAACAGGCGTTTTGGTTTCGAAGATATCAACAAAAACGTTTTGATGTTCTTTAAAAAAGCTTCTTCTTTAGGTATTCTCAAAAAGCCTGGAAAGGACATGCAGATCTCACCAAGCTCCACCCTTCCACAGCGCAGAAGTCAACTGCGGTGGCGAGAGTATCTTTTTCCATTTTGTTCAGCTAGCACAAGTCGAGAAAATTAAGTTGAAAAGTGACCTCATATGAGGCCATTTGTCACCTAGACACTAGATTCTTAGTCTTTGCCGAGGGCATGTACGTTAAAGAAATGGTGTCCAAAATGACTTTTTAAAGTTTCGATTTAATATTTTTTTTTTGCAAAAAAAAGTAGGCCTCGTATGAGGCAAATCGCTTGTCGTCTAGACACTAGGACCGCGCGCGTCCCCTTCGAGTAAACCAATGAATGTACTGTGCAGAGTACAGAAGTCGTTGAGGTCATGATGTGTTTTGTCAATAATGCAGCAACGCAGGGACAGTAACTTTACTTGTACCCTTGGTACTGTACCACGGCACTGTAAAGTTTACTGTATTCATGTTTATTGCACAAGTGATCAACGGATGCAATCCGATTGGTACACGTGTGCGCACTGTACCAGCCATTCAGGTATGATACGGAGGAGAAATCCCATCCAGTACATAAAGCTTTATAGGCTATGTGGGATGATATGAATGGTTGTGTCCATATCCATAAGGCAGGTCCAGCAAGCCGTGGCGCTTAGATCCGTTGCATCCAAACGAATAGCACCTTCCCCCCCCCTGTGTTGCTTGTAGCACCCTTACGTTCTCCATACCGGCCCCCTTTATCTCAATCACCTGTACGACATGGTCGTCCATCACTCAAACAACCCCCAAACCGTTTCTCTCAAAACTTCCCTCCCCTCACCTTCGCACCCTTGGCTGTACACTTCGGTCACCCACCCACTTCGCACAGACTACCCCGCAGTTTCTATTCTACTTCCCCTACCATTCCGGCCGCACTCTTGATGGCCGACCCGGCCGATCCGCTCTCAGCGGACGCCGACAGTCAGACCACCGGTTTATACATCAATCTCGTCCTCGGTATCCCTGCAACTCTCTTCTGTCTCATTTTTTTTGACCCGTTGCGCCGTCGTATCCCGTCTATTTTTGAAACCCGCCGCAAAATGCATCATCAACGAGACAAGCTCAACTACACAGGAAAACGCGTCTACTCCCCCCCAGCCCCTTCACATCGCCCATTTGGGTGGTTCATCCCCACCATGCGCATTGACCTGGAAACTATTGCAGACACACACGGCCTCGATGCTGCATTGTTTCTCAGGTATCATCGCTTCATGCTTGCCCTTTTCTCCGCCCTCTCGCTTCCTTCACTTCTTCTGCTTCCAATCTTTTACACAGCTTCCAATAAGGATTTACCTCAGGATAACCCTTCGAGAACCCTTGGCCTGAACATGTTTGCCCTATCCAACGTCCCACGCACAGATTCCTGGCGATTTTGGCTACTTCTCGTCGTCGAGTACGGCATTGCCGTCTTTGTCTGCTTTCATATCATCTATCACTTTTCTCTATACTGCCGCGATCGAAGAAGGTACAGAGCAGCTCCCAACCCATCAAATTATGCTATACTCATCCAAGATGTTCCGCTAGTCCATTGCTCCGAAAAAATCATCCACCGATATTGGAACCGCCTCTTACCAGATCAAGTTGCTGGAGTCTTTCTCATTCACGACGCTAGCCGTTTGGAAAGGGACAAGAAAAAGTTTTGGAACGCCGTCGCCAAACGAGAGGTCGCAGAGCTTCGCTTGCATGAAGCGAATTTGAAATCAAGCAAGAAGAAAAGCAAGAAAAAGGAAAATGCATGGAATCCTACAAACAACCCCTATACCCGTAAACCCCATTCCGTGGAATCTGCTTCTGGTACTTTTTCACATGACGAAACCCCGCGACGTTTGCCGAAATTTCTTTGCGGACCTCCACGGGACCCCACTCAGGCCATTGAGTATTGGAGAGAACAGCAGGTTCGCTATTGGGCACACGTTTCGGCTCATCTCATAAAGTCCGACGAAGGACAGTTCCCAGAGACCCAGTCGGCAATAGTCGTGTTTAAGAGTAGGCAAGTAGCTGCTATTGCGGCGCAAACCAATTTTTCTCGCAAGGAGGATGAATGGAGAGTATCACGTGCCCCTGAGCCAACTGCCATTAACTGGTCAGCCCTGGGTATTTCAAGCTGGACCGTGTATGTGCGACAGTGCGTAACTGCATTACTCTGTGTTTCCCTCACCTTGTTCTGGATCGTTCCAGTTACTGCTATCATGGGACTTGTCAATTTATCCAAGCTTGCTCAGCTTGAGATCGGTGGAGAGAAACCGTTTCTCTTTTTTGACCAAATGAAGGAGTGGTCTCCGCTTGCCGTCGGTTTCATTGAGTCGTGGCTGCCTACCGTGATCCTGACGGTCTTTCTAGCGATTGTTCCCAACATTCTGCATTTCTTCGTCTCAATTTCGCGCATTGTATCCCATGCCCAGAAAGACGGCCTTGTTCGTGATTGGTATTTTGTGTTCATCACGTTTTCTAATTTTCTTTTTGTCGCATTTGCTGGTACATTTCTGGATGAACTGGCTGTTATCCTTGACAAGCCAACATCGACAGTTGAGATTCTCGCGCGCAACATTCCCAAGCAAGCGGCATTCATGATGAATTTCATTGTCTTGGCTGCTCTCACAGAAACACCCAGGGAATTGCTGCAGCTCGTACGAGTAGGAAAAAGGTGGAGTAAGTTGCGATTTATCGCAAAGACAAAACGACAACGAGAAGAAGCAGACGTAGGAGATTCATCTATGGACTACGTGGGGTTTTACGCAATGGGTCAGCTTGTTTCTCTACTCGGGTTAATATACTGCACGATTCAACCCTTTATCGTTTTTTGCTGCGTGGGTTACTTCGGAATCAGCTACATTGTCTTTAAGTACAATGTGTGTTTCACCACGTACAATGACTATGAAGCCGGTGGGCGGATGTTTGGTGGTTCTTTGTATTCTATATGGCTTGGTCTGTTTTTACATCTTTTGACAATGATTGGAGTCTTTGGTTTGAACAAGAGCGCTGCCCAGAGCGCGTTAATTATCGTTCCAAGTGTGCTGGCAGTTCTCTTTGTGTTGCACTGCAACAAAAGTTTTGATCGCGTTCTTGAGCACGGATCTGTCCTTGAAACCCAAGACCGCATTGAAGAGCTTGAGGGCCGAAAACACGGGTGTGATGAAATCGAGCCTGGCCTCGTATCAACTTTTCAGCATCCCAGTTTCGAAGCTCTTCCTGATCCTCATGATCTTGATAATTTGAGCGGCGTCGCAGATCTAGTTGAGCAGGAGAAAACAGGAGCTGGCTGGGTGGAAGATGAGGCCCTTACCGTCGCAATAGATTCATGTGAATCACATGCTGGAAGCAGAGTCACGGTAGCTATCAATGGCGATATAGATGAACTCAGGCAAGAACTAGGTGACTCAGAGGCAACCAACAACGAGACAGATGCTTATGGTTCTTCTGCGCCACGGCAGCCCACTCAGGGCCATATCAATAGTTTATGCGGACCTGGAATTACGGATGATCCTTTTACTTTTGAAAGACCGAGAAACGTAGTTCGAGCTGATACAGAAAACATCGTTGCTGCTGAGATCGTACGAAAAAGGTTGACTAGGAGCAGAATGACTGGTGGTAATGCAGATGTCGCTTTTGAGAGACATAGAATGACAGTATCAGACCCTCCGCAGCCAGGCAATGTCGATCTTGCAGCCTCGCCGACACCAAGCGAGACGGACTTTGACACCTCGTAGTCCCTGAGCTTTCCTTGTGAAGTCTCAAAGTGAAGTCTCAAAGTGATTGTCGGCTTCGCGAAAGAAGAAGACACGCTATCATGTACACGATAGTTAGAGGCTTCGAAAAGAGCAAAATGTAATTATAGTGCTACATTCAGTTAGAACATACAGAGAATTGAAAAACTACTGAGCTTCAGCAACATCTTGCTGGTGAGCACCAGCTACGTTTTGAACGTTGTCAAATCAATTATTGCACCTCAATAAGATTTACGCATTTAAATATTGAAAGGAAGTATTAACTCCAATGCCCTCTCGAGCGGCAGACGCAATCACCACCGGTCTTCGTCCAACTAACTATAAGCGGTAGTTACGTTTGGCGGATGGCTGGTAGCATGCTTAATTTCAATTTCTGCAGGAGTGCATCTTCCAACTGAAATGTGTGCACCAAGCGCATTATACTGCGAAAACCATTGTTCGCAGTGAAAACCTGAATGTCGATGAAGATGTAGTTGATCGGAAGACATTACCCCGCTTGCTTCTAAAGACACAGCGTGTCGCAGATGATTCGCAGCTTTTGAATTAAAGCGCGACTCATCTAATATCAAGTGTTCTGCTACAGTCACGTAATCATTACTTAGTCTTGCTGTTACACAGATAACCAAATATTTTACCATGCAGGATTCGTCCCGGGCAAGGTACCTGCACCAATTGCCTTTTTCATATGGGCACTGTGCTACAACCACTAGTGTACACCAGAAACCGAGTTTTGAACGCATTGGAAAACATTCAAAGCACCCTCGGATCTATCTCGACGCAAAACTTGTAACGAAAATGCTCGGGGTGACACCACCCGCAAGACGAGCAGTGCAAAGAGTGCCAAGGAGGCCGTATTAATGATCAGATTCGAGCGGTTTCCGAAATCGCCCACATCCCGCGACTAGCCGTTTTCAAAATCCCCCATCAAGCTTCCTGCGTAGCGCACTGCACGGCTTCTAGATTTGCGCTACTTGTGGGGGAGAGACAATTATTCCAGGTCTACCAACTTCCATCTGGGCAACGCGTTCTTCTTCAACTTGTGCATCGACGAGAGCCAATATTTCATCTTCCTCCGGATATGCTGGGCCGAGAAAACCGTCAGTGACAGCGCTTGCTTGCCGTCGGGTGCATTGCAAATACAGCACGGACCAGCATCCTCGCAAATCGTCTTCGGGATGGGCCGCATTTCGATTACGCTTTTTAAACGACTCAGCTGTCGTAACATTGTTTGCCATAAGATACAGATGAAAGCCAGTAAGGCCACCAGTAAAGAGAAGAGCGAGAGTGGAGAGTAAGACGATAGCGAGGTTGACGGCAATGGGGCCGGAGAGAGCGCGGCGCAGCGAGGAAGCGTAGCTATCATCAGGGAACTGCTGTCGAAAGTTTGCAGTTGACCAGTGAATCGTGAGAACGGAAGTAGCAATAGCTATAGTGGCAGCCACTGTGCCGACAGATACAAAGGTGAAGTAAGATCTATAGTTCCGCAAGCCAACATCATTGCCCAGCCAAGGGCAATGATGATCAAACCTCCGAACGCAATTGTTGCAAGTTGCGCAATGACTTGTTCTTGGAGGGCGCCATACTCTACATGTGTCACAAAATTTGACGGTAATGGGCCTGCCTCGGAAGATTAGTCTTCGCTCCCGTACGGTGGGAAAAGCGGCGAAGGATGGTGGTACAGTGTTCGCGCGAGGGATAATACCTGGGTCCGTTGTAGACGCAAGATAGGCAGCAACGACAGTAATAATGAACGAAACAATAAGGGCAACGAGTAGAATGACGCCAACGAGCGTGCGATTGGAAAGAAGCCATGGGAACGAAACGGCGGATTCGGCGGAGAAAATGGCCACGGCAAGGATAAGGGTGAGGATAGTTCCGCGATAGTCAGGACCAGTCATACATAGGCCTCGGCACCAGACGCGCGAACGGCCCGCGGTGACCGCCGCCGGAGCGTAGCGCGTTGGACGAGCACCCATGTTACAACGACGTTGCGACCACTGCCAAGGGGATCGTAATGAGGAAAGGGAAGATGAAGACGAGGGTAGAGGGGCGCGAGAGTGGGGCAGGAAGGGGATGATGATAGGGGGAAATTTTGAAAGTTGAGATGGATTGAAAAGAGGACATAAACGGATACGGAGTGAAAAGGGTTGGGGAGGGGTGCGTGAGTGTGGGGAAGGGCGAAAAAGGTGGGCGGTAGGGGTGGGAGGGCGGAAGGGCGGGAGAGGGGCGGGGGGTATGGTCCGAAGACCCGCAAAAGCAATGCGCGAGGGCGGTTGGCGAAGCGAAAGCGCCAGCAGGCCAACAGCGACGGGCCAGTTGAACGTCAGCGCTAGCAGTTTGACATGGCTGCTATTTTCTTCTTTTTTTGTATAATTTCCCATGTCGGTTGAGCTCACAACTCCACACACAACTCGCCACGTCGCCACGGGCGCAATTCAACCGCACCCTCTCCTTGAATCACTCGCACATCTCCCCACGTGTCCACAGGTGTAGGGAGCACACTCGTACGACTGTAATGTCGAACCACATACACGTGTTCGTCATATCTTACACACCCCAGTAGACCTCTTCAAGCCACGGACCATTATTTGCACAGTGGTTTGTGGGTTTATGCAACAAGCTTTTCAGAAATAGAAATGTGAATATTTTCAGCATTTGTAATTTCGCACAAGCGCATTTCTGAAAGGCAAATTTTCTTGCAATTTTTGCATTGCGCAACACTTAGAGCAAGGCAACCAGAGCGCACATTTTTAGCCATACAGCGCTCTAAAGAGTGCGCAACACAACCAGTGCGTCGCTACAGAGTAAATTCTCGGTACAGTGACACCCCCGATGCGGTGAACTCTTGCGATGCAGTGAATATGAACTCTTGTGATACAGTGAACTTTATCAGTTCCGACGCCCGCCACCTTTGAGATTCTGGGACGTAGGGATCTCTGCGCAAGGTAAACTATAAAGAGAAAACCTCTGAAAACCATAAATATTTCGAAATGTTGCCGTCATCGGCAAAAAAACATACATATTTAGAAAGAAATTTTGCTGTCGTCGGCACTCCTAATTGCCGCGTTTCCTCTCTTAACCCTCCCACTCTCTATCTCACTCTCCGGCACCCCGCACAGCCTGTCGCAATCGCACCATCCGGAACCCCGCGCAACCTGTCGCTCTCCAACCTTCCGGCACCCCGCACATTCTGTCGCCCTCCCACCGACACACAACACGCTTTGGCCATCGCAACCTTTCGCCTTCCACTGTTCTGCCTCTATTATCGAGTCCCCCACGGATCTACCGTCACAAAGTGACTGAGATTGATCTCACGCTGAGTAGGGGACTCCGACGACTACTCTAGTAGCTGCAGTGACATGAGCAAGGCATGCTGCTCTATGTGAGGAGGCTGTGTTCGGAAAGTTCGTTTTAAAGGGTCGTGAAGCATTCATTTCGTACGTATACTACAAAGGGAAGGTGGAGGGGCGCAATTAGTTCAGCACTCTAGAGACTCTGATGGAATTCTCCAAAGACTTCTCGAGTCGCATGGAAAAGATACGGAGAGAAAATGAAAGCAGGGTGGGTGGGAGTCACTATGCTGCGGTCGAGGATGAGATTGAACGACCGAGAACAGCGGGTCGCACGCATGAATGGAGGGAAGAGGAAGTTTGGCCTGAGCCGGACTATGTAATGGAAAGCAATGTTTGCGATATGGAGAGTCCATCTGAGAGTGCCAACCACGACAATGTATACCACTACACATTCGAGTTGTAGACTGAGTGTCTTTCGGAGGAAAGCCCGGAGAAAGGAGAGGAACTGAGAACGATTGCAGCACGGATGAGTGCGCAGCACAAGGAGCGAATTGAGCGCCTTGTCTACGGCCGCCTTTTGATTACCGCGCAATATTTACGGGATGAAGAAAATAAGGAACTACAAAAAGGAATTTTAGAGCTAGCCAGACGAACAGGACGATGAGCAACGAACCGAAGAGGGAGAATAAGAGCAAGGCATGCTGAGAAGAAAAACAAGAAACTGGCAAACTGTCCAGGTCCCAATTGCATGAACGTCGAAGAAGGAAAGGGAAGCAGAAACACATCGCTCACTTACATGGTAGTATATCGAAATAAAATGCAGCATTCTGCTTTCTTCTTCGCCTCTTTATGGCAAGAAGCCATGTTACGTTAGTTAGATAACTGAGGAATCGGCTTTCAACCTTAGTTTCACAACGAAATGTTTTACCAAAGTAGTGGATCCAATTTCCTCCAATTTCCTACCAAATATTTGAGATCCATTATTTCTCACCATTACACAACATATGTTTCCGACCTAGTGATCTCGCTACAAGCTGGCTTGTAGCGAGATCACTAGGTCGGAAATAGGCCGGCCTCACATAAAATCGACAGGACATCCCTCCTCCATCCCGGGCCCCCATTACGCTGTGTTCTCATATGCTTCTCGACTCCCCGCTTCTAGTCTTGCACTTATCTTTCATGCCAACTCCCGCATCCTCCCAACTACTCTTCCTTCCTGCGTCTTAATCTTCTGCGCCTTTTCGCTGTTTATTTGTCTCGCGCCCCCACGCCTTTCGCATGCAATAAGAAGTGCGTTACGCAGCGTTGAGACTGGTCTCACGCTGGAGCGGGGCATCGCATCGCTCAAGTCAAGGTGTCGGAACTGTAGTGACTCGAAAGTTTGGTGCGGGAGCCGCTTGGTGTTGCCGACGAGGTTTGGCGACTGCCATCTTGTAGGAGGTAACACCATCAAAAGCGCTCAGGGATATCGGTGCAGTCTTGTTTGGATTGGAGGGACTGTGGAAACATGAAGGGCGTGATGTCTGCCTCTGTCTTTGCGATGTAACTTACATTTGAAGTTTGAAACTTATCTACGGAGAAGGGTGAACGTCAAGCAAAGGCAGATGCGTTCTTGAATTTCATACAAGCAAAATCGATGAGGTTTATCGCTAAAGATGGTACCAAACGTAACTTTACCAAAGAAGATATCACTGTACTTCGCTCTTACATAGACAGAAAATTGAAGCAACAATCCTGTGAAGATGATGTGTTCAGTTGTGTTGAGTACTGCCAACCACAGATGCAGGTACACAGTGTGCTTCTCGATGCCGGTTTGGATCAGTTTGAACAAAAGCGGTTTGTTATAATCGAGAATTCGAATCAGGGCACTGCATTGTGCTCTGAGAACACTCTACGCAAAAGAAATCGCAAACGAAAATTGAACCGGCAGTTAATATAATCACTTCGCAAAGATCTTGGCAGTGTCCTCTGTAGCAAAGTAAATACTGTTCATTCTATCTTTTTACCCATCAATCTAGGAAACATTCATTTGGGCTACATCATGTCCTTGCCGTCTTCTATCAATGAATCCATCCCTGAAGCACAACTTTTCTTTCGGGATGGCCTCGGAAAGAAAGCTCCAGAGGTACTTCTTGCGACTGCGAAGGAATATCTTCAATTTCTCTTTCCACAACTGCAGTGGAAGATCAACAAAAAGAACCACGCCCTGGACATTCTGAAGTTCAAGAAGCAAACGGATCGTTATAGTTGCGGGTTTTGCCTTTTAGCTGCAGCTCACACTTTAACGATGAGAGAGGGTAATGATTCTCGGGCTATTCAATCAGCCTCTGTTGTAGAGAGGTACCGTCAACAATGTGTTGAATCACACTTATCTCTAATTGTTATGGCTTATGCGGAAACGAAACATCTCAATCTCCCTGATATTGACGTTATCAGATACATGAAATAAACAGCGGTGGCAAGGCGTATTGAACGATCTGCCCACAATGAATCGCATCCCTTCGCTTACAACAAGTTGACTACATGCAAGAGACCCTCGGAACCTTCGGCACCAGTTGAAGACGATCTTTCCCAGGTGAGATAAAAGAAGTATCTAGCAGTGCCGGCAGTATCTCATTAATGCTGAAGAACACACAGGCCGTCGAAAAAAATCATTCTCACTTAAGAATTGGTCACTGTCCGGTGTGAATATCTCCCCTGGTTTCTTTAACGATAGAAGGCACAGCATTGTCCAGCTTAAAGGTGTGGATCTTCCTCATGACACAAGAGTTCCATCTGGAATAGCAGCAGTTCGCGAAAAAATTGTCGAAGATCTCTGTGCACGTCTCGGGGAGTTGTTCGAAGAAGGCCATTGCCTTGGAAGGCTCTACCATGCCCCATACAAAAGGAAATTTGCAAACAAATACATAGCCCGTCGTCGTTTCCGATGCGTACGCTTCAACTCTAAGAACAAGTGGCTCGGTCTGCAACAATGAGATCATGGATCCAAAGTGGATTGGATCATTCGAAATGGATCAGATGATTGGATCAGATGACAGAGAAAATTGGATCAAGTGGATATAATCTCGATTGTTCAAGAAACTTCTAGAGTCAGATACTCTGGAGAGTTCCAGAAGACTCTGGATTGTTGTAGAAGCTTCTAGAGTAAGATGTTCCAGAATATTCTAGAAAACTTGCAGTTTTATTGTAGATGACTTGCAATTTTAGTGTAACCTTCGTGCAACGTTAGTGTAACCTTTGTTTTAGTACCGTTTGTGGGGGTATGAAAGTCTATAAAAGTGGACCTGAGTTGGACGAGTTGGGGAACTCGTCACCTCAACCCAACCTACAATTTTCAAGAAGACTATTATCTACGTTCAACCTACATCGTTTATTGTAGTAGGTGGCGCCGTTGTAAGCGGCGCTCCTCAGTAGCCGCACTAGCCTGTGCAGATCATCGCACTGGTAGCATCGCAAGGGCTGGCCCAGTACGGAGTTGAGCGCTCCAAGTTCATGATTGGTTTTGGAATTGTTCTGGAAATTTTGAAAAATTAACTTGGAATTCTAGCTTTGGTACTGTACAAATTGTGTTGATTTTCCTTTCTGGGCACAGGAGTCCCGGATAAGTCATAGTCTCTGTGTGGGTATCTGTGGGCAGGAGAGCCAGATATCCTGAGCACGTGTGGGCTGGAGTGCCACGTGTCTCAAATTTAATTACTGT
Organism: Chondrus crispus; assembly: GCF_000350225.1. Classification (NCBI taxonomy): domain Eukaryota; phylum Rhodophyta; class Florideophyceae; order Gigartinales; family Gigartinaceae; genus Chondrus; species Chondrus crispus. The sequence continues at coordinate 51,275 of NW_005179167.1, forward strand.
GACCTTTGTTTGAGCTATAGCGCCAAACTTAGAGGTACCTGTGGGCGGGAGTGCCAGGTAACCTGAAGCCATTGGTAATTAGGCTGTTATGCTTGCTTCGGTAACCTTATAAAACGAGCTTGGGAGAAGTAAGAGTGGCGAAACTGTTTCTGCGCCGAGTCACCCGTCGTATTCTCATATCATCCTCTCGACTATTTCCTGTTAGGTAGGTCGACCGACTGGGACAAGGGTTCGAGTGACGCGACTTTGGGTTTGGTCTGGTAGGATTCACGGAGTAGTATCCTCTAGTATCTCGAGAAGCGGGTAGGGGAGAAGCAAGGCATCGGTCGGCTCGTGTGCTTTTCTTATAGGGTATGGACACCGTTGCTGTCTACGTTCGGTAGATTGGTGGGGATATCCCGAACAGATTAGCTTTTACCAACGCCCTCGTAGCGTAGGCTGTGGAAAGAGTTTTCAGAAAGTGCTTCCTTCCCGGGTAGGGGACCCGTTGCCGAGAGACGAATCTCTGACCTAGAAGAAGAAATTGGAAATCAAGTTTTAGAAGATATTGGAATAAGATGGCTACGATCAAGCCAAATAAGCCGGAATGCTTTGATGGGAAACGTGATGAACTTGCTGTGGAAACGTTTTTGTACCAAGTCAAACAGTACCTACATATCATCCAGATTAGCAACTCTGATGTCACCTTCGATGATATAACTAAGGTCTGCTTTGCATCTACATTCTTGAGGCACACTGGTGCTAGCTGGTGGCATGTCAAGGTTCAGTGTAATCAAGTTCCTGATGCCTGGGGAGAGTTTGAAAATGCTCTGCGGACTAAATTCGTACCACAAGACAGCCTTCGTAGAGCAAGGGATAAGCTTCGTAAGTTGACTCAGCGACCCTCTGTACCGCGTACTTGACAGAGATTGGAAATACAGTAATAGATATCCCTGGAATCACTGAAGATGAGAAGCTGGACAAGTATTGCTCCGGGCTGAAGCCACAAGTGAAACTGGAAGTTCTCAAGTCGAATCCAACTTCTTTCGACCAAGCCGCTCAAGTTGCTCTCGGCGTTGATAGTGCAATGTTTGGTGCTGGAATGTTCAATTCTTGGGGAGGACAATCGCGTGGCTTTAACAAGCCTACTTATCAGCCGATGGAGATAGGGAACATTGAAAAACGCCAACAGCACTACAGAGGAAGCCAATTCAGAAACAACAATATGAGTGAGCAGCAGAAGCGAGACTTCCAAAATAATGCATGCTTTACTTGCCACAAACCAGGCTGTAGACCATGGAAGCATCAGAGCGTCAGCAAAAGAATTACTGCGAAGAAAGTCACTTGGAATAATGCTCAGGTTGCAACAGACTCTGACTCGGGAAACGAGTAGGTCCATCCGAAACTGATGTTGTGAATTACACTCAGGATGGACCTGAGTCGAGTGTATTGAAGAGTTCGTTGTCTGAAGTAAGGCATCTGAGAAGTGAGGTAAAGTCCCTAAAACGCGGAGAATTATCGGTTTCAGTGGAAAGACCAGAGTCGAATACAATGGTAAGTCATGAGGACTATATCCCTACTGGTGAACCTATACCAGTAGAGCCGTTGATTGTACTGAATGGTTGGCTGCATGGAAAGCAGTTAAAGTACTCAAGGACGACGGATGGTAACACCAACGTTGTATCGACGCAGTTTTTGAGGAATAACAGGAAGTTATTCAAAATTGCAAAGGTACGGTCTTGTGTAAATCACTCTCAGAAAGACACTTCCAAGGAATCTGAGGAACTCATCATTAGTGGAACGTTGAAGTTGGGAACCCACGTCTACACATCTAACTGGGTAGTAGCCAACAGAAGATATGACGTTCTACTCGGAATGCCGTGGCATGTCTCTCACAACCCAAGAATTGATTACGTTCAACGGTTAGTGCAAGTCGGCGGTGATGAAATTCCTGTTGATTCCTTTGGCGATGAAAGGGTGCCAAAGATACAAGTGACGAACCTCCGCGTTAAGAAATTTCGACGGTTGCTTCGGAAGAGGAGTAAGTCGAATGATATTCAAGTATTCCAGGCTATCCAAGCGAATACGATGAACGGATATGATGGCGAGAGGGATTGCAATCCGAAGCTCGAGGCTCTTTTGCAGCAGTACGATGCTGTTTTCAAAAGTGAGGTACCCTGTAGTGCAATAAGGGGTTGCACAAGGGGGTGAAGGGAAAAGAAACTAAGTTGGAATGTTAATACTGTAGTCCGAGATTGGGAGACACACGTGTGAATAATTGCACAGTTTTTATTTTAATTATTAATTTTATTTAGTTAATTAGTCAGTATTAATTTGGCTGACACTAGGTTAGATCTAAGGTCTAGCGCCGCGAGTTACTGTAGTGGCTCCGGCGGGGCGATATATACCTAAGCCCACTGGCCACCAAGTCAGTAAAGGTAACCCGAGTTGCCGGAGTTGAATGTCGCCTTGGTCGAAGTCCGTCTCTACCAAGACGCTAGAACTAGACCGGACCCCGCGTGCTCGCCAAGGACACGGGGGGTATTGTCCAATAATACATCCCCTGTTTGCGGGAGCGAGCACGGGAACTCCTGCGGCGCCAATGCAGGAGAACGGGAGCGTAGAGGCCTCCGTAAGCCCGACGCTGGAGGAGAGCACCGCCGGGACACCGTCAACCCCGGTGATGCTGAGCGAACACGAGGGAAGTAATGAAGACCGAAAGGAGCCCGTCGATCTCCTAGCTTCCGTGAGCCAAGGCCCACCGACGAACAGTACTCCGCGTATGGACCCGAGCACTCGAGGGGGCGTCACCGAGCCGCGGACGTCCCAGGAAACGCGTACAAAGAAGCGCAAAAGGGGTCAACACCGAAAGCGAAAGCCCCGACGGAATGACCTCACCGATAAGGTCACGCCTAAGATAGTCGATGGCCTCGTGTGCCTCATGACGTCAAAAATATACAACGTCTTGGGTTCCGTGGACACCGGAGGCAACGCGTTCACGCCCCACACGATCGCCGTCGATACGTGTTCGCGGTACAACTTGGTGAGGAAGGCCGACCTTCCTCCCGACTGGACCCGTTGCGTGATACGGGACGCGCCATTACCCCGACTGGCTGGCGCGAACAGTAACCCGCTCCGACTTACGGCCGTCGTCCATCTCGCGGTCAGGTTGCGGAACATGACGTTCCGCGCACCTTTCGTAGTGGCCGAACAGCTCGCTGTTCCCGTCCTACTTTGGACCGCGTTCATCGATGCCCACGTACGCAGCATAGACATCGATGGCCAGAAGCTCAAACTTCTCCACGGTGGCTCCGTAGCCATCGTCGACGGGAAGGGGGAGCCGACTCCCCCTACCAGGCGACGCGGACGCCAAACGAGCCGACCGGATGTACGCGAGGAGGCCCCGCAGGCGATCCGCATCGCCCGCTGGGTTACCATCCCCGCGATGTCACAAGCCCGAGTGCGTGTGACAACAGCGGGGAGGGCGTCGTGTTCCTGGAGCCCAAGCCCTCACTCCAACACCGACATGGAGTGAGGTTGACGAATGGCGTCGCGGAGGTTCTACCGAATCAGACCTTCGACGTCATCGTCGCGAACTTCTCGCGACAGGAGAGGCGGCTTCCGAAGCACACCGTCGTGGGATACGCGAAGCGCAACCCCCTTGCGATCCTCACGCCCGAACGGAGGGTCGCCGAGGGGATCGCGCACGCGCCACACCTGACTGACTTGACCGATCAAGTCGGGGAGGTAGGAGTTGGCCGATCCAACTCCGACGACCAGACCACCGCGGGTGACGGAGAGGTTGACACGGACGAACGGTCACCTTCATACCGCCCGACGGCGGGGGTACTGTACCCCCACAGAATAAGGATCCCGAAAATCCACCGATGGATTGGGAAAAAGAGGTTGACTTGTCATACATCGAGGATGACCAGCTCCGTGGCCACGTACTTGAGATGCTCCGTAAGCACTCGAGTCTGTGGAGCGGTGCGCTCGGAACGATCCGGGCCACGGAGCACCGCATTGCCCTCGAACCGGGTACGAAGCCGATACGCTCGATGCCCTACCGCAAGGGGTGCGCGATGCGCGAAATGGTCGCGAAGGAGGTCACCAAGATGTTGAACGCAGGGGTTATCGAACCCGCGAGCACCGAGTGGGCGTCCCCGGTGGTGCTCGTACCGAAGAAAGACGGCTCTCTTCGGTTCTGTGTAGATTATCAGCGTCTCAACGCGAAGACAGCAGCGGATTCGTATCCGCTGCCGCGTATGGACGACTGCATCGACTCGTTAGGAGATGCAGCCGTCTTTACGACGTTGGACTGCAATTCCGGTTATTGGCAGATCCCGGTCGCTCCGGAGGACCGGGATAAGACAACCTTTACGACGCACATGGGCACGTTTCGCCACCTTCGGATGCCGTTCGGACTAAAAGGGGCACCGGCCACCTTCCAACGCGCCCTGGATATTATTCTTTCACGCGTTCGCTGGCAAATGTGCCTCGTCTATCTCGATGACGTTATAGTGTTCTCGAGTACGCACGCGGAACATGCGAAGCATCTCAACACTGTCTTGAGCTTGCTTGGGAGTGCCGGAATCTCCCTCAAGCTCAAGAAGTGTAGCTTCTTTCAGCCGAAGGCACACTACCTGGGGCACGTCATTTCCCCAGGTAAGTTAAGCTTGGCGGACACGGCGGCCGATGCCTTCAAGACGTTCACGTTCCCCAGGACACTTACGCAAGTGCGCTCGTTCCTCGGGGCGTGCAACGTATACCGCCAATTCGTTAAGGGGTTCGCGAAGATAGCGCGTCCTCTGACCGACATGACGCGCAAGGATGCGGATCCTGACTTCTACAACCCCACGGAGGCCCAACTGAACGCCTTCGAGAACCTCAAGAAGTGTATGATCGCTCCGCCGATCCTCGCGCTACAGCGGTACGGCCGTCCGTACATGATCGACACGGACGCGAGTGCCTACCAGCTTGGCTGCACGCTGCTCCAGGAGCACGACCAGCCAAACGATTGGCGCCCCGTAGGCTATTGGTCCTACTCGCTGAACGACAGCGAGCGCAACTACAGCGCCACGGAACGCGAGTGCTTCGCTGTAGTGTGGGCCGTCCGCACACTACGGCCGTACGTAGAAGAAACAAAGGTCACCGTCCGAACGGATCACGACACCTTGAGGTGGCTCATGTCCCTCACAGAGAGTTCCGGCAGACTCACCCGGTGGCGGCTACGTCTAGCTGAATACGACTTCACCATTCAATACCGCCCCGGGCGCGTGCATCAGGTGCCCGATGCCCTGTCACGCCTCGTGTCGCCTCGTGTCGCCGATGACCCTGGCCCCACCGTCGAGGTGGATGACGACACTTCCACCTTCAACGGGGGTACGATCGTTCGAGACGTATCGAACGAGCTCGCGGACCACGTTTGTACCGCGAGCTGTGACCATCAGGCCGTCCATGTCTTCATGACGACACGGAACCAAGCCGGGTCAAGGACGAGGTCATGCGTACGAACGCGCAACGAACCGCGAGGCGACGACGAATCCCCCGCTCTCCAAGGACCCACTTCTTTTTGGGAGGAGAACGACGAGTTGGACGCCGCCGACATCGAGCGCGCCGAAGACCCCGAAGCCGGCGCGCCCGACTCTCCGGTCGCGCCACCGCAGGACGACCTCCTGGCTCCTCTTACGATAGAGGAGATAGCCGAGGAGCAACACGTGGATGACTTCTGCCAAACCGTCTTGGCACGACAGTCAGAGTCCCGGGACTCTGCGTTCTTCGAGGAACACCAAGGGGTGCTCAAACGGAGACACCCCTTCGATCCTGATATCGTCCAGGTGGTGGAACCTCGGACGCTCCGCGCTAGGCTCCTCCGCCTGTGCCACAACCCGGCCATCTCGAGACACCCGGGCCAGAATCGTATGTACTTCGCCCTTCGACGCGAGTACTACTGGCCCCATCTCGCTGCAGATGTCGCTGCCACGGTGCGAGGGTGTCGGACCTGAGAGATGAACCGGGTCAAGTTGCGGAAACACCTCAACCGTTTGAGGTTGTTCCCCGCCAAGCGGCCACTCGAGAGCCTTTCGATTGACATCTTGGGTCCGCTCCCGAAGACGAAGGCAGGAAAACGTTTCCTCCTCGTTATCACAGACCGCTTCACTAAGTTAACACAAGTTGTCGCGCTTCGAACAGTGACCGCGTACACTGTCGCGACAGCATTCTGTGACGCATGGGTCTTCAAATACGGCGTTCCGCGTTCGCAGTTGTCGGACAACGGTCCTCAATTTAACGCGAAGTTCTTCCACAGCGTGTGTCGCGTACTGGGGATAAATAACTTATACACGTCCGTGCATCATCCCCAGACGAATGGACAGGTTGAACGTTACAACCGGACTATCGCGTCGATCCTTCGGAACTACGTCAACGAGCATCAGGATGATTGGGACGTGTACGTGGGACCACTTACGTACGCGTACAATTCCCACGTCCACCGAAACACGCGTACGAAACCCTTTGAGCTCGTGCTCAGCAGACCCCCGGCGAAGTTCTCTCTTCGAAGAGCCGACGGGGACGCGCCCCTCTGGACAGGGGAACTCAACGCGCAGAGTTTCTCAAGACCTTGGACGAGACCACCCAAAAAGCTTACGAAAGCTTGCATCGTACGCAAGTCCGCTACAAACGCGACTTCGATAAACGCTTACGAAGAATTAACACGCTACTCAAGCCGGGGGACTACGTGTACCTCAACCCCACCGATGGGGCGAAGACGTCCAACAAGCTCGCGTCACCTGCCGTTGGACCATGCCGCGTACTGGCCAACGACAAACGAACCATCACGATCGACCGTGATGGGGTGACGGAGCGCGTCTCGGCAGACCGCTGCGTGTACGCGCCCCCTCGGACGGACGCGCCACGAGCAAGTGCAACAACCCCAGGTGACCTTGCCGACAAGGTCACCAAGGGCACGCAGTACGCCGTCGAGCGTCTGCTCAGGCATTGCGTGGTAGAGGACGGAACTACGGAGTTCCTCATCAAGTGGGCTGACTACGACCAACCCACTTGGACTGCACGAACACATGTCCCCGAGGAGCTAGTGTCGCGATACGCGCAGCGACTGAGAACGCGTACAGGAAGAGACCTCTCCTCCGAAGTGAACGCGGTCGTTCACTCTTGAGGAGGGGGCCCCCAACCGCTTCGTCTCCTCGTAATTAACACGTCGCGGTTAGGAACAGATGACGCGGGCGGACGGACAAATGCACCCGAGCGAGGGTGGCAAACGAAAGCGCGAGACGCCAAAACGTATTGACCGTCAAGCTCATCGAACACGACCGACGTCATCGACAAAGCGCGAAAAGCGAAGACAGTACGGACTGTACAACGGAAATGGCAAGCCCTGGAACATCGAGTACAGGAGGGGAGGATACGATCTCCCAAGAAACGGGAGAGCGTCACGATAACACTCGCCGATCGAGTGCTCGAATCGTAAAACAAGAGCGACGCCAATACGTATGGACAGTCCAAGCTCACTGCGCGACACAAAAATACCAAGCGGCACGAACCGCGGGCAACGCAATGTGTCGCGTAGTCACCAACGAGAGGCAGGAGGCGACGCCACCCTCCTAGCCAGGAAATGACGCGAGCGGTCGCGACGAGCTCTACGCGTCGAGAGACTCACGATCCCGCGAGCGCGCACGACCGAAGAGGTACCGATGGGAAAAGGGCGGGCCTACAAGAACTAAAAAGCCGCGCGGGGTGCCCAAACCTCAAGTCAATCCGTTACCACGTACCCAAAATAATTTGGGGGAACGGACCAAAAATAGGTGAAAATAAGGTCCGAATGACACTGTATGCCAAGCAACCGCTGCCGAGGGCCTGGCAACAAACCGCCACCACCCCCCCTCGAAAATAATCCAAAACAAAGGGGTGACGTACAGTGGGGCAAGACGCACGTGCGCATATGACCGACAGGACAAGTGTTGTCAAGGGCGACACGGAATCGGACAGCGGAAAGCAGCGCGCGGAGCGCGTTGCCGTTCGTTGAGGTATGAACCACACTACAACGAGAGGGGATAAGAGCGGAGTCACCGACCCGCCCTGTCGCCGCGCCGACCCGCTGGCGCGGACCCACGCAAGCCGCACGAAGCGAACTACGACGAAGCTCCCTCGACTAGCAGCGCCCCTTCGTCCACGCAAAGGATGCGCACGCAAATCCATCGCTGGCGCAGTCACATCTCCGCAGCGCGACCCGGCCACCCGTAAGTGTGCAACTTCCCTCCCGTAGCCACGACGGTCAACTCCGCGGCAAGCAACAGGTGTACGTATCACCATAAGCGACAATAACGCGCCTCCCCGAGGGGAGGAGGGCGAGGCCGGGCAAGGCGCGTGGATGGATTCGACTACATGGGCGGCGAAACGACGCCTCACCAAGACCGAGGCATCGCAGAGGCGCTCGAGACGGGTCGCACGCGATTAACCGCGGAACGGGTACCCGAGGCACCAGTCTCCCTACGCACAAACTCGCCAATATCTCCCGAGTAACCCGCACGGGGCGAATCTGAGGGAGTCGCATCGCCAACTGCACGGGTAGGCGGCGAAGCGTAATTTCAAGAAGGATGAAGTTGAAAGCGTAAGGCGAGAACCGACGAAAGCAGACCACGACGGGGGACCGTGGTCGCCGCGGAACATGAGCACGGCGTCGCACGCCCGACCAGCATCGGTCGTGATGCGGGCGCGGCCCTGCTGCTCACTCCTCCCAGTTAGGACCCGGTCGACGGCGAAGAAGAGACGAAGTTCCGAACGACTTATGATCTCACCCCTCGATTATCGAGAGCTGCGCGCACGGCTCGAATTATCCGCGAAGTACCTTGCAGAAGGCTAGCTCGACTCCGTCCCCCTTCCGTCATTACGCGTCGTCGTCGCCGGTGTGCTCGGCAACCACCACTGCGCGCACGCGTCAAGAGCACCAAATCGAAGCCGTCGTCAAGGGAGTCGACTCTGGGTCACGTAACCTCGCCCCAGCCGCGTCGCGCGGTACCGACCGGCGTGCGCGCCGTCTTGCGTCACGCGACGGTGGGGGGTCGCTCTCGACCAGCGGCCGGTTCCAAGCCCGATACACACGGAGAAACTTTAAGCGGTCGCACGCGGTCACCGGCGGACCGGCGACCCATGGCACGTGTCTCTTTACGCTCCAACGCCCCATTGCCTTTCGACGGCGCTTCATGAAGCATATTAGAAGGAAGACTCCGCAAATCGTATCGCCCCTCAGTAGGCGTCAAGAACGTGCAAACGAACCCATCGTCGGGACCTTCACTTATTTGTCGCGCACCCTCGTTGCGCGTACACGTAAGCGTACACTCTTCTACTCGTAGCCTCAATAGGCGGGACCCTGCGACACATATTAGGCGAGCGCACCGTCTTAGCGGCAACCACGCGCCTCCTCGGTCGCAGACGGACGAAGTCTGCGTAGAAGGGGGAGGTTAAGTGGTGCTCGAAAGACGACCACTCACGGCCCACGGTCAGCGGCGAATCGACACCCCGGGACCCCTCCGGAGGGGAGAGAGGCCGACTGCGGTCGTGACCGTGGAAAACGTGTAACGTGATGGGGGCTCTGGACGTCGACCCGTTACCCCTTACCCACCTTACCGGAAGGGATCGGATGAAGGAGGCCGTCGACGCACTACCTCCGGCGCCAGCCGGTTGACACCCCTGCCACAGGAGTAAGTCAATCTAACATGCCAGTGGTCCATGAGCAGCGGAAGCCGGACGCCGTATGTCTGAGCGGGCGGCGCAAGCCCCCCTACCTCTCTTTTTCTCGACATCTTCCTCGTGGATGAAAAACACCGCAACTCCAATCAAGGAAGCATCCCAAAGCGTCCCCACACCGCCCGCAAGTAGACCATAGCACTGGCGGCAGAGCACGAACGGGTACTTGAGCAGTACAAAAACAAGGGCGGTAGAGCGCCCGTCGCACGCGATAAGAGAAGGGGGAAAGGTGGGCGAGCACGACGACGAAGGAGAGCGTGAGGACAGAACACTCGGAAAGATGCAGGAAAAGTGTGTGTGTACGCTAAGGGAATTGAGTGTGACTACTGGAGACTGTATTATGATGGGTCAGCTCACATCGGCCTCAACGGCGAAATTCGAAAGCATACCCGGCGGTACATTGTGGAAAGCAAGTCCCCGGCGCCGCCCGAGGATGACATCGGTGAGCACAGTCGTGGACCATAATGCCCTTCTAGAGGCGCTGGGTTCAGAGATGGGAGATGGTGGCAAAGGTGTTGGTCCAAAACAGAAGACCAACTGCCATCTCATGGAATCGTCCAATCTTACAGTTATTCTAGAACCGTTGGAGGTCGACCGCAGAAGTACAAGTGCCCATGGATATTTACGAACAACAACGCGCCTTTCGTGGAACCGATTAATCTGTCTGCGTACGCAAGTACTGAGATGTCTCGGAATGCTGACGGCCGTCGCGCAGTGCCTTAACCGCGAGCGGAGGGGACACACCCCTGGACAGACCACAGGCGGTTGGGCGGCGACATTACTCCATAGGACACCGGTTTTGTAAAGGCGATCGCGGTCCCAGAGAGCGGAACGCGAAGCGCCGTCCCCGACGCACCTCCGAGTCAGCCAACGAACCAAACAGAAGACGCAAAAATGCTTCCTCCCGTCTTCTCCTCGCCAACTCTCACGCTTCACAGCGTGTTCCGCCGCAGCTAAAGAGGAGATTACGGGCAGGGCATTGCCCGATCGTCGATAGGAAGCTCAGGGACGAGCTTTTGGGGACGAAAGAAGTGTGCCTCCAGGGCGCGTACAAATAGTCCAAGAAGCAAATATAATAGGTTCTCAAGAAGCCACAAGCAAGTGGTCGAGAAACGGGGTGCAGGACTACGTGCGAGCGAGACGCGACGAACAAGTCGGAGCCGCGACCGACAGGACATGCGCCCCGCCGTTCAACGAACCGACTCGCAATGCGAATTAGATTAAGCGACAACCTCTGTGACTCGGAACCAGCGCCTCTATGCTGAGAGGAGGGCTTGGAAGTGTTGGAGTGGCATTTAGTGAACCTAACTACGGCTCAGCAGAGGAGAGGTCGTGACCCAGGGCTGTCCCACATCAACGCCTCTACAGTCGCCCAGAGAGTAATCGCGGCTGCACCAAGCGCCCCAGAGAAGGACGCTTTTCGCGAGACGCCAGCACGCGGGGTGCTGTACGGACTAAATCGGAAGGAGCATGGCTTCTCAAATGTAATCCCCCCGTACAACGTAGAATATAAGTAAGAAGAGGAGAAGGACTGATCGAAACTCCTACCCAAGTGAGGCCGGACACTCGCACACGTGGCACACTCCGCCAGGCGCAGCTGCACGGGCAGTATGGACGTAATACAACAGGACGACACCCATCGCTGTCCAGTTGGACACCTGCCGTCGCGAGGATCGGGGGGGGGGTACTTCAAGGCTGAAATCTTCAGGCTGTGGACCACCATGGGGAGGATCTGCTAGCGGAGATGCAGATATCACCTCGCTACAAAGGAGACAGCCCGAAACGGTGGCAGGACGGCAAGGGACGGCGTCGTGACGAGGGCGCACTCTGAGGATTTGGGGGTTCGATAACCCCTCGATCATACGCGCAGGCAAAGGGGACAGGCCAGCACACGCATAGACGAACGTTGTGAGAGAGAAGGCAGCGAAAGATGACGCCCGCGCAAAGACGCGGGGAAAGGGGAAGGTGAATCGAAGGGTCACGCGTAAGGGGGAGGACCGAGGCGCGGACGGAAATGTGTCGATCGGGGAGCGACGCGGAGGAATACGCCGGCTAGCGAGGAGATAAGACCAAGACACGGGAAGGGATCAGATCAGACATGGTTTCTTCCGCACTCCTCAAGGGTGAACGCTGACGTTCACTCTTGAGGAGGGGGCCGTCTGGCATAACGGCGGTTCACGTTTAGATTTAGACTAGATCAATACGAGCCACACACGCCCACACGTGTACCCACACGTGTACAGGGCGCGCAAGTGGTCACACCTACACGTGTGATACACGTGTACGAGGCGCGCATACCCACAAGCACACGTGTACCCACACGTGTACAGTCAGCACGGGACGGCCCGCGCTGACTACAGTAGCTCTACAGTACAGTCCGTACTGTACTGTAGAATGTTAGGGTTGATTGTATATTAAATAGCGGAGCAGACCGGCGGCGGTGAGAGGGACAAGCACGGACTTGTGCACGACCTACCGCCTAGGTCCGTCTTCCAGCTTAACTAACGAGTGCGATTCGCCTTCGCGCGCGTTAACCGGGACAAAGCGGGTAGGGGACAGCTGCGTACGCGAGCGAGCCTAGATCCGCCTCCGCCGGTCAGCGCTGGTACGTTACCCAGCGCTGCTCCAGGGCCGCTTCCCTGTCTCGTTAGCTGTGTGTTCTCCCCGTCTTCTCGCCCATCGTACGGGGTCTACGCCCAGTCAGGTGACTCTCCTTCTTGCACTCTCGGTCGCTAATAATGTTTGCACTCTCTGTTAATGATATTTTGGGACCGTCCGAGAGTCAATAATATGTAAATGCACTGTGTTGTAGGGTAGAGACTTTAGTCTACGATTAATGCATTGCAAGCTTTAGAGAAAAAACACCGTGACATATATTTCATATGTGTCACACACGTGTAGGACAAATGTCATACGTGTCATACACGTGTCAAATCAAGAATAATGAAACATGTTCAAAACGTACTGTAGAGTGCCACTGTGTACAGCTATTACACGTGTCAGCACAAAAATGAAGCATGCTGTCAACACAAAAATGAAGCATGCTCATAATTGCGAGGAAAGTGCGACTGAAGACATAAGCGCCCCTTTTACACGTTGAAAACCAAAGTTGTTACGTTTCACGTGCTGAGGGTTTTCGCTTCTACACGTGTCATGAGTGTCAGCATGTGGTCGTACAATTACAACAGTGCCAGGGTGTAGCAGTGCGAAAGAGACATGGGAAGCAATTCTGAATGTGTTTGAGCGTCATACTTTGCTCAACAAACTTGCCGCCCGTCGCGACTTTTACACTGTATCCATGGTCCCATCCGAGAAAGTGCTCGTGTTCATCAATCGTGTGAAGCAACTTGCTGCCAGATTGCAGTCAATGAGTGTTGAGATTGACGATAAAGAAATTGCAATGGCTGTGTTGAATGTCTTGCCTCCACGATTCGATAACCTGATTGTTGCTCTTGACGCACTTGGCAATGAAGATAAAGTGTTTGGACTCGAGTTTGTGAAGAGTCGTCTGCTGCAAGAAGAACAACGAGAAAGCATGAAGACCGCTTCTGCTTCAACACCACATGCACCAGCACTTGTCAATCGTATGCCTATTCGACGCGATATGAAATGTACGAATTGCAATAGACATGGGCATACTGCAGCGCGTTGCTGGGGCAAGGACGTGAATGGGCGCCGACCTGCGCCGCCAGATGGGTTTCGGTCACGCAACACTGGCTTGAAGCCAAGTGCATTCGTTTCTCGAGATGACAATTCTACTGCTGCCTTTGCAGAGAGTGACTTTACTTGCTTGCTTTCGACTTCCACTCCAGAAAAGAGGGCTGCAAACGCAAGGTCATGGCTTGTCGATTCCGGTTGCAGCGCTCACATTACGTTTGATCGCTCTTTGTTCTTTACGTATGAACAGATGCAATCTGGATCAGTCGAGATGGGCACGAAGGCTAGAGCTAATGTCGCTGGTCGCGGCGAGGTAGAATTCATGTTGAACGTCAACGGTAGTCCCCATCCTCGCAAATTGTCAAACGTTTTGCATGTCCCTGATTTCGGATACTCGCTACTGTCTGTTAGCGAAATGGTTTCAAAGGGTTTGCAAGTGTCATTTGAAAATGAGAAATGCCGCGTTACTGCAGGACCAACTGTAGTTGCCACAGCGAGTCAAGTTGGGGATTTGTACATACTTGACGTCATGAATGAAACCTTTTCTGCTCACGTAGTTACCCTGCAGACGCTACATGAACGCATGGCCCATGTTAATGTACAAGGAATCGCATCAATGATTCACAATAATGTGGTAAGTAGCATCAACGTTCGTCAAAGCGATGTGATCAGTGCAATGAATCCGAAGTCTGACAATCACTCTCTCATTTGTCCTGCGTGTGTGTTTGGCAAAGCAACGCGATCAGTAATCCCAAAACAGCGATCATCGTCTCGAGCACATAACTGTCTTGCTTGGTACATTCTGACGTTTGCGGTCCGCTCGAAGTACAGTCGATTGGTGGTTCGAGATACTTCATTACATTTGCAGATGATCACTCGAACTGGGTAGTTGTGTACACGATGAGAAATAAATCTGAGGCGTTTGCAAAATACAAGTTGTATGAAAAGTTGGCTCAAACCCACACTGGTCGCAAAGTAAAGGTGCTTCGCACTGATCGAGGGGGAGAGTACTTGTCGACGGAATTCAAGTCGCATTTAGATTTAAACGGTACGCCGCACCAACTCACAACGGCGTACACCCCTGAACAAAACGGTGTTGCTGAACGTTTAAATCGAACTTTGATTGATCTTGTCCGCTCAATGCTTTCTCATAAACAGGTCATTAAGCGATTCTGGGCCGAGGCTCTTGCCACTTCGGTATATGTACGTAATCGAGTTACTTCACGCGCTTTGCCGGTTAATACAACTCCGCACCACATTTGGATGAATTCCACTCCAAATGTTGGCCATTTGCGAGTATTTGGGTCAAAGAGTTGGTATACCAAAATTAGAGCTCCGTAAGCTGGACTTGCCAGCGCGTGAAGCAATGTTTCTCGGGTACTCGCAATGCAGTAAGGCATACAAACTTTGGGACGGAGAGTTGAATAAAATTGTTGTGTCACGGGATGTCAAGTTTGATGAATCGACATGTGGTATGCATGACATTCCTGCACACGAAAGTGATTCAATCAACTCTGATGTTGACGTTGTACTGCTCGATGGCGACAATGGGAATACAGCTGATACCCCAAATACGGATGAGGTCGGTTCTGAAGAGGATGAAGTTTCGGAGGAGGTTCTTGAAAACGATGGCGCTCATTCTGTAAGTGAGGATGATGAAGATGAAGATGATGTACCAACTGCCGTCGAAACTCCGAATGTCACCCCTCCAACTCCGACTCCAGCTGTGCGAAGATCGTCTCGAGTCAGCAGACCTCCCGGATCATGGTGGAGGAGCAACGTTGCAGCTGCTCTTCTTTCACATGCGCATGTCGCTATTGAAGGTCCCAAGACTTTCAACCAGGCAACCAACGGTCCTAGAGCTGCATTTTGGCAGACCGGCATTGACAAAGAACTTGCCTCGCAGACAAAGAATCGGACTTGGAAACTTGTTCCTCGATCTGAGGCGTCAAACATCTTGACATCTAGATGAGTTTTCAATGTCAAGCAACTGCCTGATGCAAATGGCCATATAGTTGAAAGTGCAAAAGCCAGACTTCTTGCTCGTGGATTCCAGCAAGTGCAAGGTCTTGACTATACTGAGACATATGCCCCTGTCATAAAGTTTACCACTATTCGTCTACTTCTTGCCTTAGTTGCTCATTACGACCTCGAACTTCATCAGATGGATGTCGTGACTGCGTTTTTGAACGGCGACTTGGATGAAGACATCTACATGGAGCAACCCGAACGGTGCATTGACAAAAGCAAAAGTGACCACGTGTGCAAACTTTTGAAAGCACTTTACGGTCTTAAACAAGCACATCGTCAATGGCATGTCAAAGAGGATGATTTCTTAGTTGGTGAATTGGGATTCGAGACTTCGCGTAGTGATCCTTGTCTCTACATTAAACGCATCGGTAACACTATCATGCTGATTGCACTTTATGTCGATGACTTGTTACTCGCCGGTAGCGATATCGATGCAATCAAATGGATGAAGGGGGAGCTTAATAACCGGTTTGAGATGAAAGACCTTGGTGAAGCAAAAGTCTGCATTGGTCTTGAGATTCAAAGGGATCGCACCGCCAAGACGTTGAGTCTCACTCAAACTAAGTATGCATCAAAAGTGCTTGAGCGTTTTGGAATGTCAACGTGTAACCGCTCTCTGACTCCAATGGAACAAGGTCACACAACCACGATTTCAACCGAAAACGACTCCGAAACAAATGTACCGTATCGTGAGGCAGTGGGATCCCTGATGTACTTGATGGTTGGCACTCGTCCAGACTTGGCATATGCGATTGGAAAGCTTTCTCAACATTCTGCCAACCCATGTGAGTCACACTGGGCAGGTGTGAAACGGGTAATGCGATACGTGCAAGGGACTCGAAACTTAGGAATCGTGTTTGACAGTAAATCCAAATCGCCGGAGTTGTTCGGCTACAGTGATGCTGACTGGGCCGGTTGTTCAGACTCTCGCAAGTCGACCAGCGGATATGTTTTCAAGTTCTGCGGTGGAGCGATCAGTTGGAGTTCCCGGAAACAGACTGTGGTTGCAACTTCGACGTGTGAAGCTGAGTACATTGCACTATGTGAAGCGTGTAAGGAGGCGACTTGGTTGCGTCAAGTGGTTGCTGATGTTCTTGGACTTGATTCTGATCCCACGATTGTGATGGGGTGTGACAATGCAGGGACTATTTCGTATGCGCAGAATGAATCGGTCAATCGTCGTAACAAACATGTTGATGTGAAATACCACTATGTACGAGATGCAATTAAGAGAAACGTCATATCTTTGTCACATTGCCCGACCACTTCCATGCCTGCAGATATCCTGACGAAAGCACTTGGGCGAGTTCTGTTCCAGAAGTTTGTAGAACTTCTACGGCTTGCAGTAGCTACTTCTGGTAAAAGCATGTGATCGAGGGGGAGTGTTGTAATTCTACGACCACATCCTGATATGCATGACACACAATGACAGGTATGACACGTGTAAAAGCAAAAACACACCGCGTGAGAAGCTGAGCACGTCTGATTTTCAACGTGTACACGTGTGATTTCTGTCCACAGTTGCACTTTACAGTACTTCAGGAGTAAGTTTGGTTTTCAACGTGTACACGTGTGAAATATGTACACGGTTGCGGTGTACAGTACGATCTGAGCATGTTTCATTTTCTCCGCCCGACACGTGTATGACCTGGACACGTGTCCTCATTACACTGTCGGACGAGTACAGTACGCCTGCAGTCTTACAGACAAAGTGTAGAACCTTAGTGGCGGGTGCCTGGCACGTGCCAAAGGTTTACCGCGTCCATGGAGTGCAGCACGGGTACAGCAGGACACAAAGATACCGTTGCGCGAGTTTTGAATTCGTAAGGCAAAATGTGCACTGTTGTAATTGACAGTGGACAGGACCTCACGAGAGATTCAGATTCATAAGGCAACGTGTGCCGTGTAAACCGTCCTTGCAGGATTGATTTGAATTCGTAAGGCAACGTGTGAGCTGTAAACGTGCCTTACGAATTTGTGCCACGCTGGATTTGGAATAGTAAGGGAATTTGTGATTTGCTATGCTTTGTGGTACTGCCTTACTAATTTCTCCGTCATGACAGTGCTAATTCGTAAGGCGGTTTTCTGTTCTGTTTGTTGGGCCATCGCCAGTTTGGCTGAGTAGCAAGACGGGCACATGTGTTAGAGCCAATACATTTGTAGTATGTGTGTCGTAGTGTTTGGTAGTAGAGTTCCAGAAGATTGCAGAAGTGTATAAGTAGTGCCAGAAGTTGGCGACTCAAAGTAAATCGGTACCCAATCCTTCAACTTCACCTCATCACCCGTCCTTCGAATCCCCTTCGCCCCGCTGACCTACCATTAGTTTTGGGGGTTTCAAGTGGTTTGCCATGGTTGTAATGGGTAATTTCCTGGGGCCCCTGGGCGGGACACATGTCTGCCGTGTACACATGTACACGTGGCCAAGTGGATTCGTGTACGTACACATGTACACGCATCCAAATGTATGCACATGAGGGTTTACAGTTTTACAGTGTCAGACTGTTTGCGATCCTGCGCGTGTCCGAGTACAGTACATGTGAATCAATAGTACAACAAGTACTTCTCGCGAGAGGAATACAGTTGTGCGATTATTCTGTGTACGCGTCACGCTGTATGCGAGTCTTGCGTGAGCACGCGCCGTTGCACTGTGCTCTCGTCATAGTGCGCCGTTGGAAGCAAGTTCATGACAGTACTCGTGTGATTTACATGTATTCTCATGTGAGTTGTGTAGAAAGTCTGGATGCACATTGTTATAACTTGCCATAATTATCTGACAGTGCTTGGCGAAATTAGTAAGGTGAGAAACAAGGATACGTATGGCGATTGTGATATGGAAGACGTTTGCGTTGTTGGAAATAGACAAGTGCCAAGTTGTTCGTTGCACAACAATGAAGTCTGGCATGATTGGATGCAGATTAGTAAGGTGTGAAACAGTTGCATGCATAGGGCCATGGTTTACAGTCATTTGGAATGTGTAGAAATAGTTATGAGCTAATAGTTACGAATCGATACGTAAGGTGGAAATCGAACAGTATGGTCGGGCCACAAGAGGACCGCGCTTGGTCGCGCGTAGTAGAGTATGGTTTACTAGGAGTCAGAGTAGAGCGATAGTGTAGCACTCGAAGTGTATAAGTATCGCAGGAAAACGGCTTCAAAGTAAACCTCGGCACCAGCTCCTTCACTCACACACATCAACCTGCCCTCCTTCTTTCCCTTGCCCCTCCGATCCTACCATTAGGTTATGGGCCCAGTCCCTCGCTATCCTTCCGCTGCATGAGTCTGTCGTTCCCGTTCCGTTGTTTCTGCCGTCGTTGTCGTTGTCGTTCTCGCTGCTGTTTCTCGTCGTTGTTCCCGCTGGTCTTCTCGCTGTCGTTGTCGCTCTCGCTCTTGCCGTCGTTCCTGGTTTTGGTTTTCGCTGCTGCTGTCGTTCTTGCGATTGTGTGTCAGTTGGTCTTGGTGATCGCTCCTGCTGTCTTCGTTGTTTTCATCCTTGGTTTGGCTTTCGTTCTTGCTGTTGTTTTTGCTGCTGTCTCTGTCTTTGGTGTTCGTCTTCGCTCTCGCTGTCGCTACCGCCGCCGTCGTCAATCTCGTATTTGGTTTTTTGTCACTGTTTCATGCAAAGTAAGTTATCAATTTCTTTTCATTTCCTGCACATCTAAGTGATCGTCTTTGCACGTTTTGGTGATTCTTAAGAGCAATAATTCCAAAACTTGTTTCTGACGATTTTCTTGTATTCTTTCTGAATACCTGTTCTACGGGGTTGTGCTAGATCTGGAATTAGTACCGGTGTGCTTTGCGCCTGGGAAGCTGGTCACCGGTCGAACGGTTCGGACATCGGAGGTCGTATCCGTTGAGGTGCTTGAGCCTGAGGACCAACCTTCGCCTCAGCTCGCGCTTCCGGGTGCGTCGTCGAGTAGCGCACCTTATATAATTCCTCGTATTCCTCGCTCTTTTCCCGCACCAATAAAGAGAACTACGCATCGCCTCTCGGCTCGGAAAGGGGCTGTTCTCGCGGATAAAGAGTTTAAGCGTGAGCGCAAGGGGAATCGTGAGGTGTGCCCGCGGTATAAGCGGTTTTGTAAAGTGTGCGGCGTTAGTGGCAATAGTGCGAAGGCCTTTTACGATCACACTCAATGTAGGTCTCATCGCATTCAGGTTGCCAACGCCAAACAGACTCGGCGGTGTATTTCCTGCAATCGCGTCTTTGAGTCTCACGGGCACCTGAAGTGCCACGAGAACGGTGCGGCACACTTAAAGGTAGTTTGTGAACAGAATAGTCAGTGATTTCTTTCTAATAAATTCGCTTCTCTGCTCTCAAATTTTTCCTAGTGCAACTTCATAGTAATCATATCGAACTTCTTATAGGGGTCGGCTTGCCATTGTGTTGACTATCGGTTGACGGCTTGGGATCCCTGAACGGATTTTTCGAATACTTCAAGTCTTTTTGCACTAAAATGGAAGATCAAGGAGGAGGAGGATCCATCAGAATCGATAAACTGACGGACTCCAACTTCTACGCGTGGAAGCAGAAAATACAACTTCTGCTTTCACTACGTGATGTTGATCAGTACATCATCGAAGGAAGGGTTCCGAGTGATGAACACCCTGACGAGAGTAGGAAGTGGGTCAGAGGTGGCAGTAAAGCCAAAGCACTGATTGGCCTCTCGTTGTCAGATGAGCATCTCGAGCATGTACGTGATGCTGCAACTGCTCTTGAGATGTGGGAATCAATCCCTAATGTGTTTGGAAGGCATAATCTGCTCAACAAACTGGCTGCTCGTCGTGAGTTCTACACTGTTAAGATGTTTACGGGAGAAAAGGTTCTCGCATACATCAATCGTGTAAAGCAGCTGGCAGCTATTCTTAAGTCAATGAGTGTAAACGTCGATCATAAAGAGATGGCGATGGCTGTGCTCAATGGTTTTCCCTCACGATTTGAGGTTCTTATTGTTGCGCTGGATGCTCTGGGTAATGAAGAAAAGATATTCAGTTTGGACTTTGTGAAAAGTCGTCTGTTGCAGGAAGAGCAAAGAGCCAACATGAAGTGTAGTTCTTCACACACATCGGCGCTGATCAATCGCGCCCCGAACAATCGTGACAATAACGATTACAATTGTACGAACTGTGGTCACTCGGGCCATACAGCAGCTCGCTGTTGGGGCAAGGATTTGAATGGGCGTCGCCCGGCTCCTCCTGTCGGATACAAGCCACGAATGGCTCAGTGGAAGCAGTCTGCAATGGTTACACAGAAAAGTGATAACGAAATGATTGTAAACAACGTCGATTTCACGTGTCTGATGTCAAAAGTTCCGCAGGCCCAAGCACCCGGAATGTCGTCTTCATGGCTTTTTGACTCCGTTTGTACAGCGCACATCACATTTGACCGATCGTTGTTTTCGACGTATGTGCCACTTGAGTCCGGGTCTGTTGAGATGGGAACCAAAGCCAGTGCAAAACGGGCCGTGATGACGTCCACTTAAAATTGAATGTGAATGGACGCATTGAACCATGCAAACTGACTGATGTGTTGCACGTTCCAGATTTTGCGTTCTCTCTGCTCTCTGCTCTCTGTCAGTCGAATGACTGAACTTGGACTGAACGTGGGATTCGGAAATGTAAAATGCGTCATGAGACGAGGTCAAACTGCAGTCGCAACTGCAACACTGGTAGGAGAACTCTACGTTCTCGATATTGTCAGTGACATCGGATCTGCGCATGCTGCCACTTTGCAAACGTGGCATGAGCGATTCGCACATGTGCACTCCCAAGGAATTGAGTCGATGATTCGTGACAATGTGGTAAGTGGAGCCAAACTACTTGGTAATGAAGCCAACAGACTAAAGAGTACTAACAATGATTGCATCTCCGAAACTTGTTCTGCGTGCGTCTACGGCAAAGCCACTCGATCTGTGATCCCAAACGAGCGGTCCTCAAGGCGAGCATACTTCTGCCTCGACTTAGTTCATTCCGATGTGTGTGGCCCCTTGGAGGTGCAATCCATTGGCGGTGCCAAGTACTTCATTACCTTCATAGACAACCACTTTAACTGGTCAGTAGTGTACCCCATGCATCATAAATCGGAAGCTTTTGAACGATACAAAATGTTTGCCCAACTAGCTCAGACTCGTACTGGTCGCAAGATCAAAGTTCTTCGTACTGATCGAGGTGGTGAGTACCTGTGAACAGAGTTTAAGTCATTTCTGATTGAAAATGGTACTGAACACCAAATGACTGCGGCGTACACACCGGAGCAAAATGGTGTCGCAGAACGACTGAACAGAACTCTATTAAACTTGGTGCGATCCATGCTGGCGCATAAGAGAGTCACAAAGGGCTTCTGGGCAGAGGCACTTGCAAACGCGGTGTACGTTCGAAATCGAGTCACGTCACGTGCCATTCCTGCAAAAATGACGCCATATCACTTGTAGATGAAATCTGTGCCCAATGTTGGTCATCTGCGCGTGTTTGGTTCAAAGTGCTGGTATACATTACCTAAACACAACATCCAGAAACTATATGCTCGTGCAAAGGAAGCAATGTTTCTGGGGTATGCTGAGAACTCCAAAGCATACAAGTTGTGGGGTACCGAATTGCACAAAGTGGTCGTATCCAGTGATGTAACTTTTAACAAGTCCAGTGGTGGTCGATCTGGGCAAATGACAGATACACGACATGAAGTGTCCAGCGATGATGACCAAATCCACTTAAACATCGACGAGGACGTTCCAGAAACTGATGCAGAACATGCAATTGCGTCAGAAGCATCTGAATCAATTGAGCAACCAGGCTCAGATGACTCGTCAAACCCCTCCATTCCAGGGGAGGGCGAAACTGCTGAAACGGTTGAACAACAGACTACCGACGAACAAGTGACTGAACCGGAAACAAATGTGCGTCGGTCCACTCGCGTTCGGAGAGCGCCTGGGTCATGGTGGAGAGCCATGGTCACTTCTGGATTCCTTACCCACGCTCATGTGTTAACGGAAATACCAAACTCGTACAAGGAGGCTATGACTTCGACAAAAGCAAGCTTTTGGGAAAAGGGCATCGACAAAGAACTTGCTTCACAACACAAAAATAATATGTGGAAACTTGTTCCAAGGTCTCAAAAATCAAATGTACTGACATCCCGATGGGTTTTCGGAGTGAAACAACTTCCTGATGAGTCTGGAAACTTGCCGAAACTGCCAAAGGACGACTTGTGGCACGAGGCTTTCAACAAGTCGAAGGTCTTGATTACACTGAGACTTTCGCTCCTGTCATTAAGTTCACAACTATTCGTCTTTTGCTGGCACTGGTTGCACACTTTGACCTTGAACTGCATCAGATGGACGTGGAAACCGCCTTCCTGAACGGTGATCTTGACGAATAAATCTATATGGAGCAGCCTGAAGGATGTATCGACAAAACTAAACCTGGTTCGGTGTGCAAACTCCTGAAAGCGATCTATGGCCTTAAACAGGCTCATCGCCAGTGGAATAGTAAGATCGACGACTTTTTGATTGCCGAACTGGGCTCCAAAACTACACGCAGTGACCCCTGTCTTTACATTCGACGTCAAACCGATGTCATCATGATCATTGCGTTGTATGTTGATGATTTGCTGTTAGCGGGAAGTGACTAAGAGGCGATATTGTGGATGAAAAATGAACTCAATACACGATTTGACATGAAGGATTTTAGCGAGGCCAAGACATGTATTTGTCTAGAAATCGGTCGCAATCGTTCTCAAAATATTTTGACCGTCACGCAATCTAAATACGCACAAGCAGTGTTGAACCGATTTAAAATGTCGACGTCCAATCCCTGTGCCACTCCAATGGATCAGTCTCTCCGTGTCACCTATCAAGTTGCTGACACCGGCATTGATGACCAACCTTGCTCTGGACCCTATCGTCAGGCCATTGGCTGTGTCATGTTCCTAATGGTCGGGAATCGCCCTGACATCGCGTTTGCAATTGGGAAGTTGTCTCAACAATGTGCCGACCCTCGCCAGTCGCATTGGACGGGTGTGAAACGCGTTTTGCGATACTTGCGTGGGTCTCAGCGGCTTGGGATAGTGTTTGGCAAAGACGATCTCGGCACAGAACTTCATGGCTATAGTGACGCAGATTGGGGCGGATGCCTCCAGTCACGAAAGTCAACGAGCGGATACGTGTTTAATCTTTGCGGTGGGTCGATAAGTTGGGCCTCGCGCAAGCAAACAGTAGTTGCAAAGTCTACTTGCGAGGCCGAATACATCGCACTATGCGAAGCATGTAAAGAGACGGCATGGCTTCGACGCTTTCACGCCGATGTACTTGGGACAACTTCGGGCCCAACACTTCGTATCGGATGTGATAACAGTGGTACCATTGCCTTTGCTCAGAACGAATCTACAAATCGTCGCAACAAGCATATTGACATCACGTATCATTTCGTTCGAGACGCTGTGCAGCGAAGACTGGTCATCTTGTACCATTGTCCGACGGCAGAAATGCCAGCTGATATGCTGACCAAACCACTTGGTCGCGTGCTTTTCGAAAAGTTCGTGGGCATGCTTGGGCTTTCCGAGTGCAAAGCTGCTCAAAGCAGGTGATCGAGGGGAGGTATTGGAATTGTGCGACCACATGCTGATATCTGAAAAAGTCAAAATCGAGTGACACGTGTACATGACTGGACGGTCCGGGCGCTCTCACCCATATCACGACATGACACGTGTAAAATCACAGAATTTGGGGTTCGGGGGACGAAAGTGGCCTCTCGGAGGGTCATGCAAATTTGCATAGTTTTGCCAAGTGGATCCTTGGCCCACAGCACTATAGACTACACAGGGAATACTGCAATTCTATTGGCTCTCAGGTCTAATGCTACAAATCTATTGGTCGAGCGATGTCCACGTGTGCGTCATTGGCCTTGTGATGTACTTTAAATGGCCTGTATATGCCATAATTACGTTGTTTTGGGGGTTTCAAGTGGTTTGCCATGGTTGTAATGGGTAATTGCCTGGGGCCCCCGGGCGGCACACATGTCTGCCGTGTACACATGTACACGTCGCCAGGTGGATTTGTGTACGTACACATGTACACGCATTTGTAGCATAAACACCCCCAGACGACTGGAGGTGTATGCGCAGTTCGACCTGTGGACCCTGGATCAGAGAAGGGGGAAGCGGGCCAACCAGCTACGGAACCGGGCTCGGGCCCGGGTAGCGGTGGTAGAGCGGGAGCGAGCAGGGACGCGCGCAAGCACGAGCGGATTGACGCCTCGACGCCCCGGAGCAGCACTGGGTGACGTACCAGTGCTGACGGGCGGAGGCGGTTCCGTGCTCGCTCGCGTGCTGCGCGTCCACTCCGGCTCGGCTCCGACTAAACGCGCGCGAAGAGCGAAGGCGACGTTTAGAATAAGCTGGGTGGACTGGCCTTGGCGGTCGGTTGAGGACAAGCCCGTGCTTGTCCCCCCCGTCCGCCGTCGGTCCGCTCCATATTTAATATACAAAACAATCTATCATAACACTACAGTACCGAGGTACTGTAGTGGGCTACTGTAGTGGAGGTCGGCCTGCACTGTAATACTGTCAGCTATGTTGAGGCTGACAGTACGCGTATTACCCGTGGTGCGTGCGCGCTTCGTTCGCGCGCCGTACACGTATGCACGTGTATGCGCGTGTCCCTTGTCCCCGTGGCGCACACGTGGACACGCGCGGTTGTACTGTAGAGCTCGACGCTCTACAGTAGCTGATCCAGTTCTTGATGTAATCTAATTTAAAATGTCAGGGGGGGTTATACTACACGGCCCCCCCCCTCAAGACTGAACGTCCGCGTTCAGTACTCTCGGGCTTGTAGAGGCGGCCATGTCAGATCCCCTCCCTGTAGTCCTGGACTTGACCCAGGTTCCAACCGTCGTGCCTCGCGCGTCGTCCATCGCCCGGCTTCCAAGCGTCCGCTTCTCCGCGCTCTCCCTCGAAGTTCCCTCTCCCCTTCGGCGCACCGTGTTCTGACGGGTGATCGGCGTCAGCTCGTTGCGGTACGCTCGTCGCGTCACCGCGACCACCCCCCTTTTTGTGAGGCGGCTCAAGTCCGTGGTGACGATGTCGTCTCCCTTGGAGGTTCGACCCTCCCCGCCTGCCGTTGCTTCCTCCTTGCCAGCGGAGTCGGTGCCCCCGCATTCCGCACCCTGAAGGTAATTACCTTCCCTCTCGGGAACTCCTGGACGTTCCATACCCATGGTCGCCGGGTTCGTGCCCCCGGCGCGTACTGTGGCGATCGCGCGCCATTAGTCCCCAATCCCTCCCTTCCACAAGGTCCGGGGCTCGCGCGAGTCAACGTCCTCCGTTGAGCTCGTGACGCGCGAGCCCCTCCCCGCCGACACGTTGGCAGGGCAGCAGGCCGGCCCGCCGCCACGCCAAGCTTTTGGAGGACCCTCAGCGCGATCCCTTCGAACCGTGGGGCAGGGCGGAGACGCAGTCAACGCTTAGTCTGAGTGTTTTGGGGTCCCGCTCGAGCGGTCGTCCCCGCTCCCCGTTGACCGGTTACAGTTCGCTTGGTGTCAGTATGCCCGCTCTGGCATCACTGTAGGCGAACGGTTGACGCGCGAGTCGCTTCGACCGGACTTGTTGCGCATCCGTAAGGTGTATGAGGCAGCGAGAGAGGAGGAGGCTTCCCTCGTGTTCGGGCGCCTCCTCTCCGAAGGCGGCGGAGCGGCGTATCAAATTCCCGCAGCGATCGTCGGCGATCGCACGTTGGCCTATAGCTTGGACGAGGTGGAGTATGTGGATCAGATTGCCACCTATTTATTCCACCGCCGGCCGTCGACCCCTCGCGAGTTCGTCCTATCCAAGATCCCGGGGCTATACGTGAGCCCTCGGCCATTTGCCTATTCGAAGGCACGCGTCGCCTTACAGAAATCGGCCTGTTCTCTGATGCGGCTTCACCACGTCGCCATTGCTCCCCATGACTGGGCGGCGTATCTCCACTCTGGAGAGGCAGACGAACATGTATTTCGGTCGGCTTCCTTCGAGAGAGGCCTGTCCCCGAGCGATTTTCTGCGGCTCCCCGAAGTAGTGAGAGAGACCCTCCCTTCGTTGGGAGTCCATACCCTACTCCGGTATGTCCTGAAGCACTTCGGGGTGGCTTGCGCGGACCGGAGGCATCCTGCGCGTGACGATCTGATACATAACGTTGAGAGGGAGTGGGCCTGGGCCCTTGGAATGCTTTCATGAATGAAGTATCCATACACAGGCGGGTGTTCGTACAGCCGATCGGAGTGTTGGCCCATTTGGGAAGGGTCGCGTGGGATCTTCCGAGCGTAACCCTCCATCCCCTTGAAAGAAGTACCCAACATGTGCCCTGGACGTACGCATTCGCCTTCGAATTAATGCATCGAGCGGGCGACGCAGGAGAGCGTCATCTCCGCCACTGGACTGACTTTACCACCGGAATACAGTCTTCGTTCCTCTCATATGACCATCGATCAGACGCCTTTGTGCCGCGGCCTGGGCCCCCGGTGTCCTCCTCGAGGCCCTCTGGAGGCTGGGGCGTAGTCGGCTCCGCCTCACGATTGGCAAGGAAAAAGCGTTACCGAGATTTGGACGGTGAGTCCCCGGCGTATCCGTTCGCGGGGACGAACCCGCAACCGGAGTTATCGGGAGCTGTGTGCGATCATCGCCCGGCGGTGAGCTGGCAGGTTCCTCCAGTACCTCCTCTCAATTCCGTGCCGAGTCGTGTCGTTTCGAACTGGGCCACGGTACGTCGCTCGACGCTCAGTCGGGACGACCTTCGCGACATACCGGTATTAATTCGCGCCCTCGGGGACGCGAGCGACCGGTCTTGGCAAGTAGACAGACTGCTTAGCACTCTCGCCAGTTGGTATTTAGCGCGAGGTGAGGAGGCTCGGGGCATCGCCGCCCAGCGTGATTCGCACATGTCCGAACTGTGCCACGTGCGCCGCGAGTTGACGGGGGTTCGCGAGGCCATGGCTACGCAGACCGGCGTCCTCGAGCGGACGACTGCCGATCCGGACCGGTACCGTGCCGAGCGGGACGCGCTGCGTGGTCTCCGCGAGGCGCCTCCGGCTGCGTCGCGTCCGACTTTGCGGGACCCTTACCAAAATCAGGGACGTGAGGCTTCGGTGGCCGATCGTACCCCTGCCCTCGAAGGCGTGGAGCTGCGCTGGAGCCGCGATAACGAGGTAGCCATGCCTCCTCTGGAGGGGTTGGGCTCGGGGTTACCCCGTCACCCCAGTTACTGTCCCCCGACTCTCTATGGACCGAGTCCCCCTTCAGCCGCCCAGCGGCCCGGGCTGTTGAACGGTCCTTGTCGTCGTCCTCGCGGAAGCGCGCTCGTCCGTTCGTCCGGATCCCAATCCACGTAAAGCCCTTAGGGCATTCTTTCCTTCACCGCTCGTCGTTGTCGAAGTTGCTCGCACCCTGTCCACACCGAAGTTCTTCTCGTCGGTCCTTGCGCGGGCGTGCGTCGTCGTTGCCATGCGCAATCCTTAATCGACGTTCTTATAGTCGGCTCTGGCGCGCTCCCTGCCGACTTTGATGGTCAGGTCAAAGTCGGGGAGCGCGTTCGGCCGTGCCCCTTTCCTCCTCTTTAAGCGTTGTCAACGCCTCGTAGCCATCGAAGACTCAATATCGCCCCTCGCGCGGGGGGGTCTCGGCTGCCATGAGGGCTCGGCTGCACGGTACTTGCTCGTTTCCCAGTTTTCGTCAAGCGGGGCCGTTGAATCGCATGGGCGAAGAGGGGTTTGACGACGGAGGAACGTCGGGCGTTCCTTGACTGACACTCTCGCGGTCGTCGCGACTTCATGGCGTCGCCGTCTCGCCCCGTCGACCGGGAGGCAAAATCATCGTTGCCCCGCGCTGGTGCCTCGTCGCACGCGACGAATCGGAATGTCTTGTTTCATCGAGGTTCGGGCTAGCGTCGTAGTCCTCTTCTTCATAATCGGCGGCATCGTCCCGGGCTGTCTTCGTTTCCGCGTACGCATCGCGACAAGAGCAAACGTTGCCGGCATCGTAGAGCGTCGTCGCGTGCAAATGGTCCGGTTTTCCGTTCCCATCCCGACTCGCGTAAGGGAGAGACGTGACGCCGTCTAGCGTCCTCGACAGTGGCGCTTCCTGAGCCGTCGTAGTTGGCTCTCTGGCACTTCCGTCCGTCGTTAGTCCACGTCCCGTTGCTTTAGCCACCGCTCGCCTGCTCGCAGCCGCGTTTCGCGGTCCGCTTTGCCGGAGGGCGTTGTACCTTCGACGCAACCCGCAGCCCGCGGGTACAGCGCCGCAAGGAGGTACTGAGTCCCAATCTCGTGGACAGAGGATAGTCACGGAGGCTTCTTGTGGTGAACACGTCTCCCCGCGCCCTCCGCCGTCGGTGGCGGAAGTTTGGATGCGCGGGGGCCACTCATGATTGTCTTCACCTCGACTGTGGCCGTCTGGTGCTCCGTCGATGACGGGATGACGGCTTGGGCTAGTCGTTCCACAGTATCCACGCCTCCCCCCCGCACGGCTTGGAGGCGCACGCGGAGTCCCGGTGAAAGGTCGCCGAGGCGGCGGAGGGGGAGGGCGCGATAAGTAGCTCCATCATCAGCGCGAGGAAGGTCGGCAGCGAGGGCCCCGCGGCGTGTGTGGCGGAGCGGCTTCAGCGCGTGCAGTGAACCGCAGCGACGACGCGCGCGCTCCCGCTGGTAGCGAATCGGTCTCAGCTCGGATGTCGTCCGGGCGCGCGCAGAAGGAGGGAGGAGAGACGCCGGGTCAACGGTGATTAGCGCGGCGAGGAGGAGCTGCGCTGGTTGGGAGCGCGACCAGGTGCTGCAGCGAGAAGTGGGTGCTCGAAGGAGAGGGCGCGCGCGCAGTAGGCCAGCACCGGCGGAGGTTACAAAATCCAAACTGTGCTTGTGCAGTTTGGAAAACATGATAGTTTCAACGACACGCGCCGCACGCGTCGTACTGTATACACAGCACGTGACGCGGACGGACGGACAGGGAGGCGCTTGGTGAGCGCACGCTCCAGCGGCTGCCCAATGCCCCTGATCAAATCACCCCAAAAATTGCCCCAAAAATGTTTCCAGCGAAAATTTTCCAACACAAGTCGTGGTTGGTGCGCTGTCCTGAACATGCAAACATTTCCCCAAAAATTGAAATCTTGGTTGCGTCGGCGATTGGCTGTGCCACGCGCGCGGATTCACGTACAGTACAGTTGTGATTTTACGACTCATTGCAACCTTCCTTGCGACCCTTCGTAGGTCAACTCAACGTCCGCAGACACGCAGAGGGGCGCACGCATAACCGTGCTCATCGGCGGATGAGCACGACGACATCCGGGACAATCGGACGAATTCGAGCATGGTAGGTGACGGCAGTTGCCGACCGTCAGCAAAGCAAGCCCCACAGCATACGGGAAGGACGCAGCGGGAGCAATGAAATAGGGCCTACCGGAGCCCTTGCAAGGTCGAACGTAGGCACGACGATGTGGAAACACGAAGGGGCGAGAAGGGAGAGTTGATGAGCTGACAATGGCAGTCAGACTACAGCAAACGCGACATCAGTGAGAAGCGAAAAGGCGCGTGAGCGAAGGAAGAAACCAGCCACCTTCAGGCATGAGGGAGGCTGGTTGGCCGACCGAAAGCGGGTACTTAAAGCGAGCGAGTAGAAGCAAAGTAAAGATAGAAGGCAGATGCCCAGCTTAATGCTGATCGACTTGTGCACTACCCTCTCCGGTTCCTATCATTGCTGGCCACCAACACCATGTCTGCACAAATGTTAACAGTATACCAAAAGGTGCATGCACCTTTTCGATACCGGCCAGTAGCGCATACGCTTGTCTGTACAGCGCTGCACCTGACCGTCATTAAATCGCCCAAAATCATTTCCAAAAAACATTTCCCGCGAAAATGTATTTTTGCCAAAAAATCACAGCGCAGTCCGTGACGTGTGGTGCGGCCCCACCACGTCAGCGCCAGCGCCAGCAGCCACCCGAGGTCCGCCTCCAGCAGCGTCGCCCACACTCCGCTCTCGCACCAGCTCTCGTTCCGGCGTGGTTCCTGCTTTCCTCATCGGCTCACGGATCTGGTGTGAAATTTGCGTGTGCCTTGGAACCCAAAGCGGCGGCGTCGCCCGCTATCCCTCATTCCGTGGTACACGTGTTGACCCCCTTTTTTCTTCTTCGTACTAGGGCGCCACGGTGTCGGTTCTCTGGGGTCCCCAGTCTTCCCTGTAGCACGCACGCAGGCGTGCGCTCGTGCTCTCAGCTCCTCCGCCCGTTTTTGCGCCAACGTCGGTGTCCGGCGGCGGTCGTGAAAAGGGGTCTGCGCTCATGTAATACTTGCGCGTCGGGGTTCGTCTCCAGTACTCGATTGGAGCTGGGAAAACTAACGCGTCTCCACTTCTCGACTGCTTCTTCGACCGTGGCTCTCCTACCCTGTAGAGGAGTGGGGCGCGGTCGCTCCGCTTCTCGTAACAAGCTACTGTCTCCCATCGGTACGGCGAGCCGTGTACCCATTAACTCAATGGGGAGGTGCCTTCCCTGATGATAGACTACGCGGTCTTGTCAGGGTCTCTCCTCATCATCCGAGAGGACTTGTTTTCGTCTTGTCTTCGTAAGACAGTACGTGCTGTCCTCGCTCCCGCGTCTTGTCGGCGACGACGGAAGCCGTTCGTTGGCTTAACTTGTGGCTGCGTGCCGGCGTCGTCGCGCCCTCTGGCACTGGCTCTGTCCGTCAATACGTCTTGACGTCGGGCGTCGTCCGATCGCATGACCCTCCGATGAGGGCAGCTGCCCTTCCACGCCTCTCTTTCCGGTCTGCTCGTGCAGCCTGACCTTTTAATTCGCGAAGGAGCGGTTGAGGGCCCCCTCCTCAAGCGTGAACGTCCGCGTTCACGTTTGAGTTGAGGTCCATGCCGGTGCGTCTCCGGAGGCGTTGGGCGTAACGAGACACCAACTCCTCCGGGACATGAGTCCGCGCAGTTCAGGTGGGCTTGTCGTAATCCGCCCACTTGATGAGGAACTCGATAGTTGCGTCTTCCATGGTTCGATGCCGGAGTAGTCGTTCGACGGCATACTGAGTACCCTCGGTGACCTTGTGGGCAAGGTCATCCGGGGTTGTCGTGCTCGTCCGCGGTGCACCCGTCGGCGGTGGCGCATACACGCAGCGAACTGCGGAGACGCGCTCGGTGACACCATCACGACCGATCGTGATGGTACGGCGGTGATTGGCGAGCACGGGGTAGGGTCCGACAGCGGGCGAGGCGAGCTTTTTCGATGTCTTAGCCCCATCGGTGGGGTTGAGATATACGTATTCTCCGGGACGGAGCCGGGTATTAATACGTCGTATGCGCTTATCGAAGTCGCGCTTGTAGCGAGCCTGCGTCCGACGCAGGCTCCGGGCGTAGGCCTTCTGGATAGTCGAGTCCAAGGTCTTGAGGAACTCGGCACGTTGGTTCCCCCTATCGGAAGGGGGCGCGTCGCCGTCCGCCCGTCGGAGAGAGAACTCCGGCGGTGGCCTGCTGAGTACGAGCTCAAACGGCGTGGTGCGTGTGGTGCGATGTACGTGGGAGTTGTACGCATACGTAAGCGGCCCCAGGTACACATCCCAGTCGTCCCGGTGTTCTCCCACGTAGTTCCTTAGCATCGAGGGGATTGTTCGGTTATATCGCTCGACTTGCCCGTTCGTCTGGGGATGGTACGCCGAAGTGTACAAATTCGTTATCCCCAGAACACGGCACGTGCTGTGGAAGAACTTGGCATTAAACTGAGGGCCGTTGTCCGAAAGCAACGTGAGAGGGACGCCATACTTGAACACCCAAGAGTCGCAGAACGCAACTGCGACCGTGTACGCTGTTATCGTGCAGAGCGCAACGACTTGCGTCAGCTTACTGAAGCGGTCCATAATCACGAGCAGGAATCGTTTTCCTGTCTTCGTCTTGGGGAGCGGCCCCAAGATGTCGATGGCGAGGCTCTCGAGAGGCCTCGTAGCTGGGAACAATCTCAATCGATTGAGATGTTTCCTCCGCTTGACCCGGTTTATTGCGCAGGTCCGACACCCTCGCACCGTGGCTGCCACGGTTGCAGCCAGGTGGGGCCAGTAGTACTCGCGTCGAAGTGCGTAGTACATACGGTTCTGACACGGGTGCCCGGCGATGGCCGGGTTGTGGCACAGGCGAAGGAGCCTGGCGCGGAGCGTCCGAGGCACCACCACCTGTACGGTATCAGGATCGAAGGGGTGTCTCCGTTTGAGCACCCCCTGGTTGTCCTCGAAGAACGGGGAGTCTCGAGACTCGGACTGTCGTGCCAAAACGGTTTGGCAGAAATCATCCACGCGTTGCTCCTCGGCTATCTCCTCTATCGTAAGAGGGGCCGGAAGGTCGTCCTGCGGTGGGGCGACCGGGGAGTTGAGCGCGCCAGCCTCGGGGTCTTCGGAGCGCTGGATGTCGGCGGCGTCGAACTCTTCGTTCTCCTCCCGAATCGAATTGGGTCCTTGGAGAGTGGGGGCTTCGTCGTCGCCTCGCGGTTCGTCGCGCGTCCGTACGCGCGGCCTTATTCGGGCTTGGGCTTGGTTCCGTGTCGTTACGAAGACATGGACGGCCTGATGATCACAGCTCGCGGTACAAGCGTGGTCCGCGGGCTCATTCGATACGTCTCGAACGGTCGTACCCCCGTCGAAGGTGGGGATGTCGTCATCCACCTCGACGGTGAGGCGAGGGTCATCGGCGACACGAGGCGACACGAGGCGTGACAGGGCATCGGGCACCTGATGCACGCGCCCGGGGCGGTACTGAATGGTGAAATCGTATTCAGCCATACGTAGCCGCCACCGGGTGAGTCTTCTGGAACTCTCGGTGAGGGACATGAGCCACCTCAGGGCGTCGTGATCCGTTCCGACGGTGAACTTCGTTCCTTCTACGTATGGCCGTAGTGTGCGGACGGCCCACACTACGGCGAAGCACTTGCGTTCCGTAGCGCTGTAGTTGCGCTCACTATCGGACAGTGAGTACGACCAATACTTCACGGGCCGCCAGTCGTTCGGCTCTTCGTGCTCCTGTAGTAAGGTGCAGCCGAGCTGATAGGCACTCGCGTCGGTGTCTATCATGTATGGTCGACCATTCCGGGGTAACGCGAGGATCGGCGGAGCGATCATGCACTTCTTAACGTCATCGAACGCCTGGAGTTGCGCCTCGGTGGGGTTGTAGAAGTCAGGATCCGAATCCGTGCCCGTCATGTCGGTCAGAGGACGAGCTATCTTCGCGAACCCCTTAACGAAGCGGCGGTATACGTTACACGCCCCGAGGAACGAGCGCACCTGCTTCAGCGTCCTCGGGAACGTGAAAGTCTTGAAGGCGTGGGTTGCCGTATCAGCCACGCTCAACTTACCTGGGGATATAACGTGCCCCAGTTAGTGCACCTTCGGACGGAAGAAGCTGCACTTCTTGAGCTTGAGGGAGATGCCGGCACTCCGCAACAAGCTCAAGACGGTATCGAGATGCCTTGCGTGTTCTGCGTTCGTACGCGAGAACACGATAACGTCATCGAGATAGACGAGGCATATTTGCCAGCGGACTCCGGAGAGTATGATATCGAGGGCCCGTTGGAAGGTGGCCGGTGCCCTTTTAATCCAAACAGCATGCCCAAATGGCGGTACGTACCCATATGCGTCGTGAAAGTAGTCTTACTCCGGTCCTCCGGAGCAACCGGGATCTGCCAATAACCGGAATTGCAGTCCAACATCGTAAAGACGGCTGCATCTCCTAACGAGTCGATGCAATCGTCCATACGCGGCAGCCGATACGAATCCGCTGCAGTCTTCGCTTTGAGGCGCTGGTAGTCCACGCAGAACCGAAGAGAGCCGTCTTTCTTTGGTACGAGCACCACCGGGGACGCCCACTCGGTGCTCGCGGGTTCGATGACCCCTGCGTTCAACATCTTGTTGACCTCCTTCCCGACCATTTCGCGCATGGCCGGGCCCTTCCGATAGGGCATAGAACGAATCGGTTTCGTTCCGGTTCGAGGGGAATGCGATGCTCTGTGGCTTGGATCGTTCCGAGCGCACCGCTCCACAGACTCGAGTGCTTACGGAGCATCTCGATCACGTGGCCACGGAGCTTGTTATCGTCGATGTATGACAAGTCAATCTCTTTTTCCCAATCCATCGGTGGATTTTCCGGATCCTTCTGCTGGGGCGGTACAGTACCCTCCGCCGTCGGTGGGGATATAGGTGACCGTTCGTCCGGGTCAACCCCTTCACTCCCAGCGGTTGCCTTCTCGTCGGATCTGGATCGGCCAGCTCCTATCTCTCGGACTTGATCGGTCAAGTCGGTCAGGTGCAACGCGTGCGCGACCCCCTCAGCGACTCGACGTTCGGGCGTGAGGAGCGCGAGGGGGTTGCGCTTCCCGTATCCCAGGACGGTGTGCTTCGGAAGCCTCCTCTCCCGTCGCGAGAAGTTCGCGACGATGACTTCGAATGTCTGGTTCGGCAGGACTTCCGCGACGCCATTCGTCAGCCTCACTCCATGCCGGTGTTGGAGTGAGGGCTTGGGCTCCAGGAACACGAGACCCCTCCCCGCGGTTGTTACACGCACACGTGCTTGCAACATCGCGAGGATGGTAACCCAGCGGGCGATTCGGATCGCCTGCGGGGCCTCCTTGCGTACCTCCGGACGACTCGTTTGGCGACCGTGTCGCCTGGTAGGGGAAGTTGGTTCTCCCTTCCCATTGACGATGGCTACCGAGCCACTGTGACGAAGTTCGAGCTTCTGTCCGTCGATGTCGATGCTGCGTACGTGAGCATCAATGAACGCGGTCCCAAGTAGAACGGGAACAGCGAGTTGTTCGGCCACTACGAAAAGTATGCGGAACGTCGTGTTCCGCAGCCGGACCGCGAGGCGGACGACCGCCGTAAGTCGAAGCGGGTTACTGTTGGCGCCAGCCAGGCGTGGTAATGGCGCGTCCTGTATTACGTAGCGGGCCCAGTCGGGAGGGAGGTCGGCCTTCCTCACCAAGTGTAGCCCGAGCACGTGTCGACGGCGATCGTGTGGGGCTTAAACGCGTTGCTTTCGGTGGCCACGGAGCCCAAGACGTTATATATTTTCCACGCCATGAGGCATACGAGGCCATCGACCACCTTGGGCGCGACCTTATCGGTGAGGTCGTTCCGCCGGGGTCTTCGACTTCGGCCTTGGCCCCTCTTGCGTTTCCTTCTGCTCGAGCCGGGGGACGTTCGCGTCTCAGTGACGCTCGTCCAGGTGCTGGAGTCCGTACGAGGCGGACATTTCGTCGGCGACCTTGGGCTCACGGGGGTCAGGAGGTCGACCGACTCGTGTCGGTCGACGTTAACCGCGTCTCGCTCGTTGCGCTTCACTGGGACGTCGGGTGTCCCGGTGATGCCTACTTCCAACATCGGGTCTACGTGGGCCTCGGTGTTGGGTTTCTCCGGCAATGTCGACATTGCTGGAGTCCCCGTGCTCGACTCCGATAGCGGGGGATTTATTATCGGGCAATACCCCCCGTGTCCTTGGCCAGCACGCGGGGACCGGTCTAGTCCATAGGGAAAAGACGGCTCACGCGACCGCGTGTACGTAACTGTCTTTACCATTTTTTCGAACTACCGGTGCTATCGGAGCTACCCCCTGGCTATCGTCGGCCAGGTCTTCTCCGGGTGGCCGGCGGCGTGGGTCGGGACAATTCCTCCCCTGCGGCTCGGCAGCCTTGGCGTAGTACTTCCGGGCCTTGACCTGCGGCGTCCTGTCGTCGCAGGATATGGGGGACGAAGCGAGTCGGCTCTCCTTCGCGACCCTCCGTGGGTAGGGGGTACGAATCCTCTACCCAGTCTTGCAGGTACATTATCGCATTTTGTACCTGTTGGAGTAACCTAGAACGATCTCGGTCCCCCCTTTCTCCTTGTCGGGGGTACCTTTTGTCCGCCTGCCGGTAGGCGGGTCGATCCCGACGATCGACTTCGTTACGAAGGTACTCGCCTCCACGGGGGGCGAAGCAAGCGTCCCCACCCGACCGATTCGGGAAACCTTGACGCGGGGGACGACCCTCGCCGACCGCTTGCCGGAGGAGATTGCACGCCCCAGGGCCGCGTCTCCATCTGGTAGCGGTAGTTCCTGTACGCCGTGAACATTCGTTGTTTCGGCGACAGGAACGGGCACGCGTACATGGCATGCCCGTACGTACGGCATAGCCAGCACACGTACGCGCTGACGTCCGTTGAGGCGAAGGTCGCCGCGTGCCGCGCCTCCTCATCGGTGAGGAGGGGCATGCGAGGGGCTTCACCTCCGGTATCTCGGTTTGAGATGTCGAGCTCAGCGACCCGGGGGTCCGTACCCCTGGGCGCTCTTGGAGTGGCCGCGAATGTGGTCGCGTAGCTCGACGTCGTTCCGGTCGACATTGGTGAAGGGGGTCGACCCCCTACTGGCCTTGCTCCTTGCGTAATGAGGACAGGGTCGGCCTGCCACTCATCCTCCCCGACATGGTGGGTAGAGGCGGGCGAACTTGTTGCGGCGGACTTCGTAGTCCTGCCAGCCCTCCCTGCCGGTTTCGAATCCTGCAGAGGTAAACTGTGTCGAGCGCGGTAAGTGGTTCCTTCCGCCGTTGCGATACGGCGGATGCTCGGAAGATCGGTCTTCTGGCGGCTCGGCAGCCGCTGCACTGTCTCGGAAACTGCGGCACGGGTCGCAGGAGCGAGTCCCCGCACGAAGTAGTGCGCGAGGGACTGTTCGGAGAACACTGCCGTGCACCGGAACGCGGCAGTTTCGAGCCGGTCCGCGAACGTGCTCTCCGTTTCATGAGATTGCTGTCGCGCCGTCGCGACAGCGTCGTACGTCTCACCTAACACGTCGTCGATTAGGTAGCGTTTCAGGAACTGGTTCACGAGTCCCGGCCAACTCACGTCGTCGTGTAGTTGGCCGGCGCGGAGGCCCCGCATCGTATAACTCGTGTACAAGGCTCCGCGTCGCGCTCTAAGAAGTGCGCGAGGACTCTCACCGCAACACCTTCGGTCAGGTGTTGCGAGTTGAAGGTTATCCGAATATCCTTCAAGAACGGCAGCAGCTCGATCGGGTCCGTATCGTCGGAGCTACGCATCGTGGGACGGATCCCACGACAGCGTTGGACGTATTTCGCGATCCGTCCGGCGTCACCCGAGGTGACGAGCCTCAAGGTGTTGTCCAAGCGGTACATACGATAGTCAGCGACGGCGTTGAACTCTTGGATCATCGTATGCACCGGCTCGAGCCCGGGCTCGGCGGGACCGAGCGTGCCAAAGGCAGTGACGGGTAGCGTACGGACGTCTACCGGACCTGGATGCGCGGTGTAACCCGCCGGCGGGTAGCCGCCCCAGCGGGGATCGACGGAGAACATGGGTTTCCGGATTCGCGAGTGGCTCCTCCACGGTCCTGTACGTCGGCGTACGATACGCTTTCCATCTGCCGCCTATTTCGGGGGATAGGCGGCAATGCTTGGGTCTCGGACGCGAGATTCGCGCCCATCGGAGGACGGTTTCCTTCCGCAGTCCGACGAGTGTCGGTGCCAGTCGGACGCCAACCTTCCGGAGCGACGGCGCTCGGAGGTACGGCACCACCGGGCCCCTTTGTGGGGGTACCGGGCAGCCCTGCGGCCATGGTCCGTTCCATGTCACGAGCACGCTGTCGCGTAGCGTTGAGCTCGGCGGAGAGGTGCCCGAACGCACTCAACTGTTCTGCTGACGGGGACGGTCGATCGTCGGGACGTCTCGTCGAGGTCGGCCTCGTGGGGCGACCTTGCCCGTGCAGTACGGGCTGTGCGAGGCGTGAGTCTTTGACGAGCACCAGTCGCGAGTGTAACTCGTCGACTAGTGCTCGAAGATTCTCCAAGGACTGGCTGACTCGATCGAACCTCCCTTCACGTAGGGAGCGGAGCTTGTCCATACAACGCGAGTAGACGGCGTCCGTCACGTCTATACGGATTGAAGTACGGACTTCCTCGATGTAGTCAGCTATGCGATCGAACATCGCAGCCGCTTGTCCTTCGGGAGACTCAGAGGACGGATCGCGGTCTCGTAGACCAACGTCGCCGTCGCCGAACGGCGATGATGGTGCGTGCATAGCGGCCGCCCTCCGATCCATCGGTTCGGACCGGATCAGGGTGGCGTATTTTGGACTCATCTCAACGCGTACGGACGCGGAGGAAAAAGAAAGTCTTCTCGGAAAGATGTCGGGGTCTTCTAGGTCGGGAGACCACTGTAGCATAAACACCCCCAGACGACTGGAGGTGTATGCGCAGTTCGACCTGTAGACCCCGGATCGGAGAAGGGGTAAGCGGGCCAACCAGCTACAGAACCGGGCTCGGGCCCGGGTAGCGGTGGTAGAGCGGGAGCGAGCAGGGACGCGCGCAAGCACGACCGGATCGACGCCTCGACGCCCCGGAGCAGCACTGGGTGACGTACCAGTGCTGACGGGCGGAGGCGGTTCCGTGCTCGCTCGCGTGCTGCGCGTCCACTCCGGCTCGGCTCCGACTAAACGCGCGCGAAGAGCGAAGGCGACGTTTAGAATAAGCTGGGTGGACTGGCCTTGGCGGTCGGTTGAGGACAAGCCCGTGCTTGTCCCCCCCGTCCGCCGTCGGTCCGCTCCATATTTAATATACAAAACAATCTATCATAACACTACAGTACCGAGGTACTGTAGTGGGCTACTGTAGTGGAGGTCGGCCTGCACTGTAATACTGTCAGCTATGTTGAGGCTGACAGTACGCGTATTACCCGTGGTGCGTGCGCGCTTCGTTCGCGCGCCGTACACGTATGCACGTGTATGCGCGTGTCCTTTGTACCCGTGGCGCACACGTGGACACGCGCGGTTGTACTGTAGAGCTCGACGCTTTACAGTAGCTGATCCAGTTCTTGATCTAATCTAATTTAAACCCCCAGGGGGGGTTATACTACAGCATCCAGATGTATGCACATGAGGGTTTGCAGTTTTACAGTGTCAGACTGTTTGCGATCCTGCGCGTGTCCGAGTATAAGACATGTGAATCAAAAGTACAACAAGTACTTCTCGCGAGAGGAATACAGTTGTGCGATTATTCTGTGTACGCGTCACGCTGTATGGGAGTCCTGCGTGAGCACGCGCCGTTGCACTGTGCTCTCGTCATAGTGCGGCGTTGGAAGCAAGCTCATGACAGTTCTCGTGTGATTTACATGTATTCTCATGTGAGTTGTGTAGAAAGTCTGGATGCACATTGTTATAACTTGCCATAATTATCTGACAGTGCTTGGCGAAATTAGTAAGGTGAGAAACAAGGATACGTATGGCGATTGTGATATGGAAGACGTTTGCGTTGTTGGAAATAGACAAGTGCCAAGTTGTTCGTTGCACAACAATGAAGTCTGGCATGACTGGATGCAGATTAGTAAGGTGTGAAACAGTTGCATGCATAGGGCCATGGTTTACAGTCATTTGGAATGTGTAGAAATAGTTATGAGCTAATAGTTACGAATCGATACGTAAGTTGGAAATCGAACAGTATGGTCGGGCCGCAAAAGGACCGCGCTTGGTCGCGCATAGTACGGTATGGTTTACTGGGAGTCAGAGTAGAGCAATAGTGTAGCACTCGAAGTGTATAAGTATCGCAAGAAAACGGC
The DNA here is from genome assembly GCF_000350225.1 of Chondrus crispus. Classification (NCBI taxonomy): domain Eukaryota; phylum Rhodophyta; class Florideophyceae; order Gigartinales; family Gigartinaceae; genus Chondrus; species Chondrus crispus. The sequence goes on from NW_005179167.1 coordinate 91,292, forward strand.
TTCAAAGTAAACCTCGGCACCAACTCCTTCACTCACACTCATCAACCTGCCTTCCTTCCTCCCTTGCCCACCGAACCTACCATTACTCATCGTGTACACAACAACCCAGTTCGAGTGATCATCTACAAATGTAATGAAGTATCTCGAGCCACCAGCTGACTGTACTTCAAGTGGAACGCAGACATCAGCATGCACCAAGTCAAGACAGTTCCGTGCTCGAGACGATGATCGCTGTTTTGGGATTACTGATCGCGTTGCTTTGCCAAACACACACACAGGACAAATGGGAGAGTGATTGTCAGACTTTGGATTCATTGCACTGATCACATCGCTTTGACGAACGTTGATGCCACTTACCACATTATTGCGAATCATTGATGCGATTCCTTGTACACTAACATGGGCCATGCGTTCATGTAGCGTCTGCAGGGTAACTACGTGAGCAGAAAAGGTTTCATTCATGACGTCAAGTATGTACAAATCCCCAATTTGACTCGCTGTGGCAACTACAGTTGGTCCTGCAGTAACGCGGCATTTTTCATTTTCAAAATGATACTTGCAAACCCTTTGATACCATTTGGCTAACAGACAGTAGCGAGTATCCCAAATCAGGGACATCCAAAACGTTTGACAATTTGCAAGGATGGGGACTACCGTTGACGTTCGACATGAATTCTACCTCGCCGCGACCAGCGACATTAGCTCTAGCCTTCCTGCCCATCTCGACTGATCCAGATTGCATCTGTTCATACGTAACGAACAAAGAGCGATCAAACGTAATGTGAGCGCTGCAACCGGAATCGACAAGCCATGACCTTGCGTTTGCAGGCCTCTTTTCTGGAGTGGAAGTCGAAAGCAAGCAAGTAAAGTCACTCTCGGCAAAGGCAGCAGTAGAATTGTCATCTCGAGAAACGAATGCACTTGGCTTCAAGCCAGTGTTGCGTGACTGAAACCCATCTGGCGGCGCAGGTCGGCGCCCATTCGCGTCCTTGCCCCAGCAACGCTCTGCAGTATGCCCATGTCTATTGCAATTCGTACATTTCATATCGCGTCGAATAGGCATACGATTAACAAGTGCGGGTGCAGGTGGTGATGAAGTAGAAGCGGTCTTCATGCTTTCTCGTTGCTCTTCTTGCAGCAGACGACTCTTCACAAACTCGAGTCCAAACAGTTTATCTTCATTGCCAAGTGCGTCAAGAGCAACAATCAGGTTATCGAATCGTGGAGGCAAGCCATTCAACACAGCCATTGCAATTTCTTTATCGTCAATCTCAACACTCATTGACTGCAATCTGGCAGCAAGTTGCTTCACACGATTGATGAACACGAGCACTTTCTCGGATGGGAGCATGGATACAGTGTAAAAGTCGTGACGGGCGGCAAGTTTGTTGAGCAAAGTATGACGCTCAAACACATTCAGAATTGCTTCCCATTTCTCTTTCGAACTGCTACACCCTTGCACATGTTGCAAGTAGTCATCAGAAAGCGTGAGTCCGATGACTGCCTTTGCTTTTGCGTCACCACGGATCCATTTTCTCCGGTCATCTGAGGTCGCATTCTCCGGGATATCATCAAAAACGTATTGATCGACATCTCGGAGAGCAAGCAGTAGCTGGATTTTCTGCTTCCAGATGTAAAAGTTAGATGCGGTCAGCTTCTCGATTCTGACCGATCCAGAGCTTTGTAATGGTAGGTTCGGACGGGCAAGGGTAAGAAGGAGGGCAGGTTGATGTGTGTGAGTGAAGGAGTTGGTACCGAGGTTTACTTGGAGCCGTCTTTCGGCGATACTTATACACTTCGAGTGTTACACTATCCCATTACTTTGGCGCTTGGTAAACCGTACTCACCATATGCGCGACCAAGCGCGGTCCTCTTCTGGCCCGTCCACACTGATCTATTTCCACCTTACGAATTGACTATTGACTATCAGTGCACAACAGTTTCTACACATTTCGAGTGACTGTAAACCATGTCCCTATGCATGGAATCGTTTCACACCTTACTAATCTGCATCCAGACATGACAGAATATATTCTTGCGCAATGAACAACTTGGTATCTCTCTATCTCCAAAAACGCAAAGTCCTGTCATACCTCAGTCCCCATACATGCCCTTGTTTCGTACCTTACTAGTTTCGGTACACACTGCCAGACAACTATGACGGGTAGCAACAATGTGCATCCAGACTTTCTACACATCTCACGTGATATCCGATGTGAATCACACGAGTACTGCCATCAACTTGCATCCAACGGCGCACCATGACGAGAGCACAGTACAACGCATGCTAAAAGAGAGTACCGCACAACGGCGCATGCTGACGCAAGAGTCGCATACAGCGAGACGCATACACTGAATACTCATGTAAGTACATGTCTCTTGTGAGAAATACTTGTTGTACTTTTAATTCACATGTACTGTATTCGGACACGCGCCGGACCGTATGTAGGCGACGTGTACAAGTGTACGTACACGCAACAAGCTGGCGACGTGTTCATGTCTGCACCGCACACAACTGTCCAGCGCCAAGGCCACCCGTAATTACCCATTACAACTATAGTGAACAACTTGAAACCCCCGAAATGATGTAATTAAAACGTATATGGATCATTCAAGATATATCACCAGCATGACTGCATATAAGTGGACAATAACAGACCAATAGAATTGCAGCATTCGAACCGACACCCAATAGATTTGCAGTACCGCCCGTGTAGCTCTATAATGGTTCGGGCCAAATGCAAATTTTCGGCATTTATGCAAATTTGCATAACCCTCCAAAAGTCCACTTTCGTCCCCAGAACCCCAAAATCTGAGAATTTACACGTGTCATGTGGTGATATGGGGTGAGGGTCCGGACCGTCGAGTCATGTTCACGTGTCGCTCGATTTTGCACTTTCCAGATAACAGCATGTGGTGGCACATTTTCAATAAAGATTAAACACGTATCCGCTCGTTGACTTTCGTGACTGGAGGCATCCGCCCCAATCTGCGGCACTATAGCCATGAAGTTCTGTGCCGAGATCGTCTTTGCCAAACACTATCCCAAGCCGCTGAGACCCACGCAAGTATCGCAAAACGCGTTTCACACCCGCCCAATGCGACTGGCGAGGGTCGGCACAATGTTGAGACAACTTCCCAATTGCAAACGCGATGTCAGGGCGAGTCCCGACCATTAGGAACATGACACAGCCAATGGCCTGACGATAGGGTCCAGAGCAAGGTTGGTCATCAATGCCGGTCTCAGCAACTTGATGGGTGACACGGAGAGACTGCTCCATTGGAGTGGCACAGGGATTGGACGTCGACATTTTAAATCGGTTCAACACTGCTTGTGCGTATTTAGATTGCGTGACGGTCAAAATATTTTGAGAACGATTGCGACCGATTTCTAGACAAATACATGTCTTGGCCTCGCCAAGATCCTTCATGTCGAATCGTGTATTGAGTTCATTTTTCATCCACAATATCGCCTCTTAGTCACTTCCCGCTAACAGCAAATCATCAACATACAACGCAATGATCATGATGACATCGGTTTGACGTCGAATGTAAAGACAGGGGTCACTGCGTGTAGTTTTGGAGCCCAGTTCGGCAATCAAAAAGTCGTCGATCTTACTATTCCACTGGCGATGAGCCTGTTTAAGGCCATAGATCGCTTTCAGTAGTTTGCACACCGAACCAGGTTTAGTTTTGTCGATACATCCTTCAGGCTGCTCCATATAGATTTATTCGTCAAGATCACCGTTCAGGAAGGCGGTTACCACGTCCATCTGATGCAGCTCAAGGTCAAAGTGTGCAACCAGTGCCAGCAAAAGACGAATAGTTGTAAACTTAATGACAGGAGCGAAAGTCTCAGTGTAATCAAGACCTTCGACTTGTTGAAAGCCTCGTGCAACAAGTCGTCCTTTTGCAGTTTCGGCAACTTTTCCTGACTCATCAGAAAGTTGTTTCACTCCGAAAACCCATCGGGATGTCAGTACATTTGATGCTTGAGACCTTGGAACAAGTTTCCACGTTTTGTTTTTGTGTTGTGAAGCAAGTTCTTTGTAGATGCCATTTTCCCAAAAGCTTTCTTTTGTCGAAGTCATAGCCTCCTTGTACGAGTTTGGTATTTCCGTTATCACATGAGCGTGGGTAAGGAGTCCAGCAGTGACCATGGCTCTCCACCATGACCCAGGCGCTCTCCGAACGCGAGTGGACCGACGCACATTTGTTTCCGGTTCAGTCACTTGTTCGTCAGCAGCCTGTTGTTCAGCCGTTTCAGCAGTTTCGCCCTCCCCTGGAACGGAGGGGTTTGACGAGTCATCTGAGCCTGGTTGCTCAATTGATTCAGATGCTTCTGACGCAATGGCATGTTCTGCATCAGTTTCTGGAACGTCCTCGTCGATGTTTAAGTGGATTTGGTCATCATCGCTGGACACTTCATGTCGTGTATCTGTCATGTCCCCAGATTGACCACCACTGGACTTGTCAAAAGTTACATCCCTGGATACGATCACTTTGTGCAATTCGCTACCCCACAACTTCTATGCTTTGGAGTTCTCAGCATACCCCAGAAACATTGCCTCCTTTGCACGAGCATATAGTTTCTGGATGTTGTTTTTAGGTAATGTATACCAGCGCTTTGAACCAAACACGCGCAGATGACCAACATTGGGCACAGATTTCATCCACAAGTGATATGGCGTCATTTTGGCAGGAATGGCACGTGACGTGACTCGATTTCGAAAGTACACCGCGTTTGCAAGTGCCTCTTCCCAGAAGCCCTTTGTGACTCTCTTATGCGACAGCATGGATCGCACCAAGTTTAATAGACTTCTGTTCAGTCGTTCTGCGACACAATTTTGCTCTGGTGTGTACGCCGCAGTCATTTGGTGTTGAGTACCATTTTCAATTAGAAATGACTTAAACTTCGTCGACAGGTACTCACCACCTCGATTAGTACGAAGCACTTTGATCTTGCGACCAGTATGAGTCTGAGCTAGTTGGGCAAACATTTTGTATCGTTCAAAAGCTTTCGATTTATGATGCATGGGGTACACTACTGACCAGTTAGAGTGGTCGTCTGTGAAGGTAATGAAGTACTTAGTATAGGAGGGTCAGCGGGGCAGAGGGAAGAAGGATGGTTGAAGGTTGGTGGTAGTTGATTGGAAAAGAAGTTGATGCCATTTTACTCTTGGTCGCCAACTATCGGCGCTACTTATAGTCTACGATTAATGCATTGCAAGTTTTAGAGCAAAAACCTCGTGATATATATTTCACATGTGTCACACACGTGTATGACAAATGTCATACGTGTCACACACGTGTCAAATCAAGAATAATGAAACATGTTCAGAATGTACTGTAGAGTGCCACTGTGTACAGATATTACACGTATCAACCCAAAAATGAAGCATGCTCAGAATTGCGAGGAAAGTGCGACTGAACACAGAAACGACACGTGTACACGTTGAAAAAACGAAGTTGTTCCATTTGACGTGCTCAGCGTTTTTGCTTCTACACGTGTCATATCTGTAATTGTGTGTCATGCGTGTCAGCATGTGGTCGTATAATTACAACACTTGGCACCGCCAATGGATTGCATGTCTAAGGGGCCACACACATCGGAATGAACTAAGTCGAGGCAGAAGTATGCACGCCTTGAGGACTGCTCTTTTGGGATCACAGATCGAGTGGCTTTGCCGTAGACGCACGCAGAACATGTCTCGGAGATGCAATCATTGTTGAACCTCTTTAGTCTGTTGGCTTCATTACCAAGTAGTTTGGCTCCACTTACCACATTGTCACGAATCATCGACTCAATTCCTTGGGAGTGCACATGTGCGAATCGCTCATGCCACGTTTGCAAAGTGGCAGCATGCGCAGATCCGATGTCACTGACAATATCGAGAACGTAAAGTTCTCCTACCAGTGTTGCAATTGCGACTGCAGTTCGACCTCGTCTCATGACGCATTTTCCATTTCCGAATCCCACGTTCAGTCCAAGTTCAGTCATTCGACTGACAGAGAGCAGAGAGAACGCAAAATCTGGAACGTGCAACACGTCAGTCAGTTTGCATGGTTCAGTGCCTCCATTCACATTCAATTTTAAGTGGACGTCATCACGGCCCGCTTTGCACTGGCTTTGGTTCCCATCTCAACAGACCCGGACTCAAGTGGCACATACGTCGAAAACAACGATCGGTCAAATGTGATGTGGGCTGTACAAGCGGAGTCAACAAGCCATGAAGACGACATTCCGGGTGCCTGGGCCTGCGGAATTTTTGACATCAGACACGTGAAATCGACGTTGTTTACAATCATTTCGTTATCGCTTTTCTGTGTAATCATTGCAGGCTGCGTCCGCTGAGCCATTCGTGGCTTGTATCGGACAGGAGGAGCCCGGCGACGCCCATTCAAATCCTTTCCCCAACAGCGAGCTGCTGTATGGCCCGAATGACCACAGTTCGTACAATTGTAATCGTTATTGTCACGATTGTTCGGGGCGCGATTGATCAGCGCCGATGTGTGTGAAGAACTACACTTCATGTTGGCTCTTTGCTCTTCCTGCAACAGACGACTTTTCACAAAGTCCAAACTGAATATCTTTTCTTCATTACCCAGAGCATCCAGCGCAACAATAAGAGCCTAAAATCGTGAGGGCAAACCATTAAGCAGAGCCATCGCCATCTCTTTATGATCGACGTTTACACTCATTGACTTAAGAATAGCTGCCAGCTGCTTTACACGATTGATGTATGCGAGAACCTTTTCTCCCGTAAGCATCTTAACAGTGTAGAACTCACGACGAGCAGCCAGTTTGTTGAGCAGAGTATGCCTTTCAAACACGTTAAGGATTGATTCCCACATCTCACGAGCAGTTGCAGCATCACGTACATGCTCGAGATGCTCATCTGACAACGAGAGGCCAATCAGTGCTTTAACTTTACTCTCACCTCTGACCCACTTCCTACGCTCGTCAAGGTGTTCATCACTCGGAACCCATCCTTTGATGATGTACTGATCAACATCACATAGTGCAAGCAGAAGTTGTATTTTCTGCTTCCACACGTAGAAGTTGGAGTCCGTCATATTGGAATTGTACGACCACATGCTGTTATCTGAAAAGGTCAAAATCGAGTGACACGTGTACATGACTGCACGGTCCGGGCACTCTCATCCATATCACGACATGACACCTGTAAAATCCCAGATTTTGGGGTTCCGGGGACGAAAGTGGCCTCTCGGAGGGTCATCCAAATTTCCATAGGTTTGCCAAGTGGATCCTTGGCCCATAGCACTATAGACTACACAGGAAATACTGCAAATCTATTGGCTCTCAGGTCTAATGCTGCAAATCTATTGGTCGAGCGTTGTCCGCGTGTGCGTCATTGGCCTTGTGATGTACATTAAATGGCCTGTAGATGCCATAATTACGTTGTTTTGGGGGTTTCAAGTGGTTTGCCATGGTTGTAATGGGTAATTGCCTGGGGACCACGGGCGGGACACATGTCTGCCGTGTACACACGTACACGTCGCCAGGTGGATTCGTGTACGTACACATGTACACGCATCCAGATATATGCACATGAGGGTTTGCAGTTTTACAGTGTCAGACTGTTTGCGATCCTGCGCGTGTCCGAGTGCAAGACATGTGAATCAAAAGTACAACAAGTACTTCTTGCGAGAGCAATACAGTTGTGCGATTATTCTGTGTACGCGTCACGCTGTATGGGAGTCTTGCGTGAGCACGCGCCGTTGCACTGTGCTCTCGTCATGGTGCGCTGTTGGAGGCGAGTTCATGACAGTACTCGTGTGATTTACATGTATTCTCATGTGAGTTGTGTAGAAAGTCTGGATGCACATTGTTATAACTTGCCATAATTATCTGACAGTGCTTGGCGAAATTAGTAAGGTGAGAAACAAGGATACGTATGGCGATTGTGATATGAAAGACGTTTGCGTTGTTGGAAATAGACAAGTGCCAAGTTGTTCGTTGCACAACAATGAAGTCTGGCATGACTGGATGCAGATTAGTAAGGTGTGAAACAGTTGCATGCATAGGGCCATGGTTTACAGTCATTTGGAATGTGTAGAAATAGTTGTGAGCTAATAGTTACGAATCGATTCGTAAGGTGGAAATCGAACAGTATGGTCGGGCCACAAGAGGACCGCGCTTGGTCGCACATAGTAGAGTATGGTTTACTGGGAGTCGGAGTAGAGCGATAGTGTAGCACTCCAAGTGTATAAGTATTGCAGGAAAACGGCTTCAAAGTAAACCTTGGCACCAACTCCTTCACTCACACACATCAACCTGCCTTCCTTCTTTCCCTTGCCCTTCCGAACCTACCATTAGGTTATGGGCCCAGTCCCTCGCTGTCGTTTCACTGCATGAGTCTGTCGTTCTCGTTCCGTTGTTTCTGCCGTCGTTGTCGGTGTCGTTTTCGCTGCCGTTTCTCGTCGTTCTTTCCGCTGGTCTTCTCGCTGTCGTTGTCGCTCTCGTTCTTGCCGTTGTTCTTGGTTTTGGTTTTCGCTGCTGCTGTCATTCTTGCTCTCTTGTGTGAATTGGTTTTGGTCATCGCCCCCGCTGTCTTCGTTGTCTTCGTTCTTGGTTTGGCTTTTGTTCTTGCTGTGGTTCTTGCTGCTGTCTCTGTCTTTGGTCTTCGTCTTCGTTTCCGCTCCCGCTACCGCCGTCGTCGTCAATCTCGCATTTGGTTTTTCTTCGTTCTCTCATGCAAAGTAAGTTTTGAGTTTCTTTCCATTTCCTACACATCTAAGTGATTGTCTTTGCACGTTTTGGTGGTTCTTAAGAGCAATAATTCCAAAATCTGTTACTGACGATTATCTTCATATTCCTTATTGTGAATACCTGTTCTTACGGGGTTGTGTTAGATCTGGAATTAGTACCGGTGCGCTCTGCGCCTGAGAAGCTGGTCACCGGTCGAACGGTTCGGACATCGGAGGTCGTATCCGTTGAGGTGCTTGAGCCTGAGGATCAACCTTCACCTCGGCTTGCGCTTCCGGGTCCGTCCTCGAGTTGCGCACCATATAGGATTCCTCGTATTCCGCGCTCTGTTCCCGCACCAATAAAGAGAACTACGCATCGACTTTCTGCTCGGAAGGCGGCTGTTCTCGCGGATAAAGAGTTTAAGCGTGAGCGCAAGAGGAATCGTAAGGTGTGCCGGCGGTATAAGCGGTATTGTAAAGTGTGCGGCGTTAGTGGCAATAGTGCGAAGGCCTTTTACGACCACATTCAGTCTAGGTCTCATCGCATTCAAGTTGCCAACGCTAAGGAGACCCCGCGTTGTATCCCTTGCAATCGCGTCTTTGAGTCTCACGGGCACCTGAAGTGCCACGAGAACGGTGCCGCACACTTGAAGGTAGTTTGTGAACAGAATAGTTAGGGATTTCATCCAAATAAATTCACATATCTGTTCGCAAATTTCTCCTAGTGCAACTTCATAGTAATCATATCGAATTTGTTAGACGGGTGGGCTTGCCATTGTGTTGACTATCGGTTAACGGCTTGGGATCCCGGAACGGATTTTCGAATACTTGAAGTTTATTTGCACTAAAATGGAAGATCAAGGAGGAGGAGGATCCATCAGAATCCACAAACTGACGGACTCCAACTTCTACGTGTGGAAGCAGAAAATACAACTTCTGCTTGCTCTACGTGATGTTGACCAGTACATCGTTGAGGGAAGAGTTCCAAGTGAGGAACGCGCGGAAGAGCGTAAGAAGTGGATCAGAGGTGACAGTAAAGCTAAAGCACTGATTGGTCTCTCCCTATCAGATGAGCATCTTGAGCATGTACGTGATGTTGATACTGCTCATGAGATGTGGGAAGCTATTGTCAACGTGTTTGAGAGGCACACTTTGCTGAACAAACTAGCTGCATGTCGTGAGTTCTACACTGTGAAGATGCTTTCCGGTGAAAAGGTGCTTGCATACATCAATCGTGTCAAGCAGCTGGCAGCCATCCTCAAGTCAATGAGCGTAAACATCGATGACAAGGAGATGGCCATGGCAGTGCTGAACGGTCTGCCTGCCCGTTTCGAGGCTCTCATCGTTGCACTTGATGCTCTCGGTAATGAGGAAAAGATATTCAGTTTGGACTTTGTGAAAAGTCGTCTGCTGCAGGAAGAGCAACGAGCAAACATGAAGTCTAGCTCCTCACAGACATCGGCTCTGGTTAATCGTGCCCCGAACAATCGGGACATAAACGATTACAAATGCACGAACTGCGGTCATACAGGCCATACGGCAACCCGCTGCTGGGGAAAGGATTTGAATGGGCGTCGCCCGGCTCCTCCTAGCGGATATAAACCGCGTATGTCTCAGCGGAAACAATCTGCATTTGTCACACAGAAACCTGATCCCGACATGGTTGTAAACAGCGTCGACTTCACATGTCTGATGTCGAAAGCTTCGCACACGAACGATATAGAGATGTTGCCTTCGTGGCTCGTAGATTCAGCTTGTACAGCTCATATTACATATGACCGATCTTTGTTTGCAACGTATGAGCCACTTGAATCCGCCTCTGTTCAGATGGGAACTAAGGCTAGTGCAAAGGTTGCCGGCCGTGGTGACGTTCACTTGAAGTTAAATGTGAATGGCCGCATCGAACCGTGCAAGTTGACAGATGTATTGCACGTTCCGGACTTTGCGTTCTCCCTGCTCTCTGTCAGTCGAATGACTGAACTTGGACAAAAAGTTGGGTTCGAAAATGGAAAATGCATGATCAGACGAGGCTCAACTGTAGTGGCGACTGCGACATTGGTTGGAGAACTTTACGTTCTCGACATCGTCAGTGACATCGGATCTGCACATGCTGCCACCCTGCAAACGTGGCATGAGCGCTTTGCACATGTGCATTCTCAAGGTATTGCTTCGATGATTCGTGACAATGTGGTAAGTGGAGTCAAACTACTTGGTAATGAGGCTAACAAAATCAACAATACTGACAATGATTGCATCTCTGAAAAATGTTCTGCGTGCGTCTACGGCAAAGCCACTCGATCTGTGATCCCAAAAGAGCGGTCCTCGAGGCGGGCATACTTCTGTCTAGACTTAGTTCACTCTGATGTTTGTGGCCCCTTAGAGGTGCAGTCCATTGGTGGTGCCAAGTACTTCATTACCTTCATAGATGATCACTCAAACTGGTCAGTAGTGTACCCTATGCACCATAAATCAGAAGCATTTGAACGATACAAAATGTTTGCACAACTTGCTCAGACTCACACTGGTCGCAAGATCAAAGTGCTTCGCACCGATCGAGGTGGTGAGTATCTGTCCACGGAATTTAAGTCTTTTCTGATTGCAAATGGTACTCAGCATCAAATGACAACCGCGTACACACCGGAGCAAAATGGCGTCGCCGAACGACTGAACAGAACTTTGGTAAACTTGGTGCGCTCCATGCTAGCGCACAAGAAAGTTACAAAGGGGTTCTGGGCAGAAGCACTTGCCAATGCAGTGTACGTTCGAAATCGAGTCACGTCACGTGCCATTCCCCCCAAGATGACCCATACCACTTATGGATGAAATCTGTGCCAAATGTTGGTCATTTGCGTGTTTTCGGTTCAAAGTGTTGGTATACATTACCAAAACACAACATCCAGAAACTTGACGCCCGTGCAAAGGAGGCAATGTTTCTGGGGTATGCTGAAAATACGAAAGCTTACAAGTTGTGGGATGGTGATTTACACAAAGTGATCGTATCCAGAGATGTTACTTTTGACGAGTCCACGGGAGGCAAATCTGGTGAACCGATGGATACAAACGAGGAGGCTACAACTGATGATGACACAATCAACTTGAACATCGATGAGGAAGTTGCAGAAAATGATGCAGTGGCATCAGAAGTATCATCGCCAGATGAACAACAAGACTCTGATGAATCCTCCAACTCCTCCCCAACTGCAGGGGAGGACGAGACCACCGAAACAGTTGACCAACACGTAGTTGAGGAAGAAACGATTGATCCGCCAACTAATCTCCGTCGGTCCACTCGCGTTCGCAAAACGCCTGGGGCGTGGTGGGCAGCAGCTTTGGTGACTGCTGGACTCCTTAGCCACGCCCATGTGATAACGGAAATCCAAAACTCGTACAAGCAAGCTATGGATTCTCCAAAAGCTCGCTTCTGGCAGAAGGGCATCGACAAAGAACTTGCTTCACAACACAAAAACAAAACATGGACACTTGTTCCAAGATCTCAAGCATCAAACGTCCTGACGTCCAGGTGGGTTTTCGGAGTGAAGCAACTTCCTGACGAGTCCGGAAAATTGGTCGAAACTGCAAAGGGACGACTTGTGGCACGAGGCTTTCAACAAGTAGAAGGCATCGATTACACTGAAACTTTCGCCCCTGTCATCAAGTTCACAACTATCCGTCTGCTGCTGGCACTGGTCGCGCACTTTGACCTTGAGCTGCATCAGATGGACGTGGTGACTGCCTTCCTCAACGGTGAACTTCACGAAGAAATCTACATGGAGCAACCTGAAGGATGCATCGACAAAGTCAAACCTGATTCGGTGTGTAAACTTTTGAAAGCAATCTATGGTCTTAAGCAAGCCCATCGCCAATGGCATAGTAAGATCGATGAGTTTCTGATCACTGAACTTGGTTTCAACACTACACGCAGCGACCCATGTCTTTACATTCGACGTCAAGGCAATGTCATCATGATTATCGCGTTGTACGTGGACGATCTGCTGCTAGCTGGAAGTGACTTGGAGGCCATATTATGGATGAAAAATGAACTCAACAAACGATTCGATATGAAAGACCTTGGCGAAGCGAAGACTTGTATTGGTCTAGAGATCGACCGTATACGTTCTAAACACGTCCTGACCGTCACGCAGTCGAAGTATGCCCAAGCAGTACTGAAACGGTTCAAAATGTCGGCATGCAATCCTTGCGTTACTCCGATGGAACAGTCTCGACATGTCACAATGCAAGTGGCCGAATCTGGCACTGATGACAACCCATGCTTTGAACCATATCGTCAGGCCATTGGATGTCTAATGTTCCTAATGGTCGGCACCCGCCCCGATATTGCGTTTGCCATTGGAAAGTTATCTCAACACTGTGCCGACCCTCACGAGTCGCACTGGTCAGGTGTGAAACGTGTTTTGAGATACTTGCGTGGGTCCCAGCATCTTGGAATAGTGTTTGGTAAAGATGATCTTGGTACGGAACTTCATGGGTATAGCGACGCAGATTGGGGTGGATGCCTTGAATCACGGAAATCAACGAGTGGGTACGTGTTCAAGCTTTGTGATGGGCCTATCAGTTGGGCTTCCCGGAAACAAACAGTAGTTGCAAAGTCTACTTGTGAGGCAGAATACATCGCACTCAGTGAAGCATACAAAGAGGCTGCGTGGCTTCGACGCTTCCATGCGGATGTACTTGGTGCGAATTCGGATCCAACAATTCGCGTTGGATGTGACAACGCTGGTACGATTGCGTTTGCTCAGAACGAATCTACAAATCGTCGCAACAAGCACATTGATATTACGTATCATTTTGTTCGAGATGCGGTGCAGCGAAAACTGGTCACATTGTACCATTGTCCGACAACAGAAATGCCAGCTGATATGCTGACCAAACCACTTGGTCGCGTGCTGTTTGAAAAGTTCGTGGGCATGGTTGGGCTTTCCGAGTGCAAAGCTGCCCAAAGCATGTGATCGAGGGGAGGTATTGAAATGTGCGACCACATGCTGTTATGTGGAAAGTGCAAAATCGAGCGACACGTGTACATGACTCGACGGTCCGGACCCTCGCCCCATATCACCACATGACACGTGTAAAATCCCAGATTTTGGGGTTCTGGGGACGAAAGTGGACTTTTGGAGGGTTATGCAAATTTGCATAAATGCCGAAAATTTGCATTTGGCCCGAACTGTTATAGGGCTACACAGGGAATACTGCAAATCTATTGGGTGTCGGTTCGAATGCTGCAATTCTATTGGTCTGTTATTGTCCACTTATATGCAGTCATGCTGGTGATATATCTTGAATGATCGGTATACGTTTTAATTACATCATTTCGGGGGTTTCAAGTTGTTCACCATGGTTGTAATGGGTAATTACGTGTGGCCTTGGCGCTGGACACTTGTGTGCGGTGTACACATGTACACATCGCCAGGTTGCTGCGTGTACGTACACTTGTACACGTCGCGTACATACGGTCCGGCGCGTATCCGAGCACAGTACATGTGAATTAAAAGTACAACAAGTATTTCTCGCAAGAGACATGTACTTACGTGAGTATTCAGTGTATGCGTCACGCTGTATGCGACCCTTGCATTAGCATGCGCCGTTGTACTACACTCTCGTCAGCATGCGACGTTGTACTGTGCTCTCGTTATGGTGCGCCGTTGGATGCAAGTTGATGACAGTACTCGTGTGATTCACATCGGATATCACGTGAGATGTGTAGAAAGTCTGGATGCACATTGTTGCTATCCGTGATAGTTGTCTGGCAGTGTGTACCGAGATTAGTAAGGTACGAAACAAGGGCATGTATGGGGACTGAGATATGACAGGACTTTGCGTTGTTGGAAATAGAGAGATGCCAAGTTGTTCATTGTGCAAGAATATATTCTGTCATGTCTGGATGCAGATTAGTAAGGTGTGAAACGATTCCATGCATAGGGCCATGGTTTACAGTCACTCAAAATGTGTAGAAACTGTTGTGCACTGATAGTCAATAGTCAATTCGTAAGGTGGAAATAGAACAGTGTGGACGGGCCAGAGGAGGACCGCGCTTGGTCGCGCATATGGTGAGTACGGTTTACCAGGTGCCAAAGTAATGGGATAGTGTAACACTCAAAGTGTATAAGTATCGCCGAAAGACGGCTCCAAGTAAACCTCGGCCCCAACTCCTTCACTCACACACATCAACCTGCCCTCCTTCTTTCCCTTGCCCCTCCGAACCTACCATTACTTTTTCGGATGGGAGCATGGATGTCGTTTCACTGCATGAGTCTGTCGTTCTCGTTCCGTTGTTTCTGCCGTCGTTGTCGCTGTCGTTTTCGCTGCCGTTTCTCGTCGTTGTTTCCGCTGGTCTTCTCGCTGTCGTTGTCTCTCTCGTTCTTGCCGTCGTTCTTGGTTTTGGTTTTCGCTGCGGCTGTCGTCCTTGCTCTCTTGTGTGAATTGGTTTTGGTCATCGCCCCTGCTGTCTTCGTTGTCTTCGTTCTTGGTTTGGCTTTTGTTCTTGCTGTGATTCTTGCTGCTGTCTCTGTCTTTGGTCTTCGTCTTCGTTTCCGCTCCCGCTACCGCCGTCGTCGTCAATCTCGCATTTGGTTTTTCTTCGTTCTCTCATGCAAAGTAAGTTTTGAGTTTCTTTCCATTTCCTACACATCGAAGTGATTGTCTTTGCACGTTTTGGTGGTTCTTAAGAGCAATAATTCCAAAATCTGTTACTGACGATTATCTTCATATTCCTTACTGTGAATACCTGTTTTTACGGGGTTGTGTTAGATCTGGAATTAGTACCGGTGCGCTCTGCGCCTGGGAAGCTGGTCACCGGTCGAACGGTTCGGACATCGGAGGTCGTATCCGTTGAGGTGCTTGAGCCTGAGGATCAACCTTCACCTCGGCTCGCGCTTCCGGGTCCGTCCTCCAGTTGCGCACCATATAGGATTCCTCGTATTCCGCGCTCTGTTCCCGCACCAATAAAGAGAACTACGCATCGACTTTCTGCTCGGAAAGCGGCTGTTCTCGCGGATAAGCAGTTTAAGCGTGAGCGCAAGAGGAATCGTAAGGTGTGCCCGCGGTATAAGCGGTATTGTAAAGTGTGCGGCGTTAGTGGCAATAGTGGGAAGGCCTTTTACGACCACATTCAGTCTAGGTCTCATCGCATTCAAGTTGCCAACGCTAAGGAGACCCCGCGTTGTATCCCTTGCAATCGCGTCTTTGAGTCTCACGGGCACCTGAAGTGCCACGAGAACGGTGCCGCACACTTAAAGGTAGTTTGTGAACAGAATAGTTAGGGATTTCATCCAAATAAATTCACATATCTGTTCGCAAATTTCTCCTAGTGCAACTTCATAGTAATCATATCGAATTTGTTAGACGGGTGGGCTTGCCATTGTGTTGACTATCGGTTAACGGCTTGGGATCCCCGAACGGATTTTCGAATACTTGAAGTTTATTTGCACTAAAATGGAAGATCAAGGAGGAGGAGGATCCATCAGAATCCACAAACTGACGGACTCCAACTTCTACGTGTGGAAGCAGAAAATACAACTTCTGCTTGCTCTACGTGATGTTGACCAATACATCGTTGAGGGAAGAGTTCCAAGTGAGGAACGCGCGGAAGAGCGTAAGAAGTGGATCAGAGGTGACAGTAAAGCTAAAGCACTGATTGGTCTCTCCCTATCAGATGAGCATCTTGAGCATGTACGTGATGTTGATACTGCTCATGAGATGTGGGAAGCTATTGTCAACGTTTTTGAGAGACACACTTTGCTGAACAAACTAGCTGCACGTCGTGAGTTCTACACTGTGAAGATGCTTTCCGGTGAAAAGGTGCTTGCATACATCAATCGTGTCAAGCAGCTGGCAGCCATCCTCAAGTCAATGAGCGTAAACATCGATGACAAGGAGATGGCCATGGCAGTGCTGAACGGTCTGCCTGCCCGTTTCGAGGCTCTCATCGTTGCACTTGATGCTCTCGGTAATGAGGAAAAGATATTCAGTTTGGACTTTGTGAAAAGTCGTCTGCTGCAGGAAGAGCAACGAGCAAACATGAAGTCTAGCTCCTCACAGACATCGGCTCTGGTTAATCGTGCCCCGAACAATCGGGACATAAACGATTACAAATGCACGAACTGCGGTCATACAGGCCATACGGCAACCCGCTGCTGGGGAAAGGATTTGAATGGGCGTCGCCCGGCTCCTCCTAGCGGATATAAACCGCGTATGTCTCAGCGGAAACAATCTGCATTTGTCACACAGAAACCTGATCCCGACATGGTTGTAAACAGCGTCGACTTCACATGTCTGATGTCGAAAGCTTCGCACACGAACGATATAGAGATGTTGCCTTCGTGGCTCGTAGATTCAGCTTGTACAGCTCATATTACATATGACCGATCTTTGTTTGCAACGTATAAGCCACTTGAATCCGCCTCTGTTCAGATGGGAACTAAGGCTAGTGCAAAGGTTGCCGGCCGTGGTGACGTTCACTTGAAGTTAAATGTGAATGGCCGCATCGAACCGTGCAAGTTGACAGATGTATTGCACGTTCCGGACTTTGCGTTCTCCCTGCTCTCTGTCAGTCGAATGACTGAACTTGGACAAAAAGTTGGGTTCGAAAATGGAAAATGCATGATCAGACGAGGCTCAACTGTAGTGGCGACTGCGACATTGGTTGGAGAACTTTACGTTCTCGACATCGTCAGTGACATCGGATCTGCACATGCTGCCACCCTGCAAACGTGGCATGAGCGCTTTGCACATGTGCATTCTCAAGGTATTGCTTCGATGATTCGTGACAATGTGGTAAGTGGAGTCAAACTACTTGGTAATGAGGCTAACAAAATCAACAATACTGACAATGATTGCATCTCTGAAAAATGTTCTGCGTGCGTCTACGGCAAAGCCACTCGATCTGTGATCCCAAAAGAGCGGTCCTCGAGGCGGGCATACTTCTGTCTAGACTTAGTTCACTCTGATGTTTGTGGCCCCTTAGAGGTGCAGTCCATTGGTGGTGCCAAGTACTTCATTACCTTCATAGATGATCACTCAAACTGGTCAGTAGTGTACCCTATGCACCATAAATCAGAAGCATTTGAACGATACAAAATGTTTGCACAACTTGCTCAGACTCACACTGGTCGCAAGATCAAAGTGCTTCGCACCGATCGAGGTGGTGAGTATCTGTCCACGGAGTTTAAGTCTTTTCTGATTGCAAATGGTACTCAGCATCAAATGACGACCGCGTACACTCCGGAGCAAAATGGCGTCGCCGAACGACTGAACAGAACTTTGGTAAACTTGGTGCGCTCCATGCTAGCGCACAAGAAAGTTACAAAGGGGTTCTGGGCAGAAGCACTTGCCAATGCAGTGTACGTTCGAAATCGAGTCACGTCACGTGCCATTCCCCCCAAGATGACCCCCTACCACTTATGGATGAAATCTGTGCCAAATGTTGGTCATTTGCGTGTTTTCGGTTCAAAGTGTTGGTGGTATACATTACCAAAACACAACATCCAGAAACTTGACGCCCGTGCAAAGGAAGCAATGTTTCTGGGGTATTCTGAAAATACGAAAGCTTACAAGTTGTGGGATGGTGATTTGCACAAAGTGATCGTATCCAGAGATGTTACTTTTGACGAGTCCACGGGAGGCAAATCTGGTGAACCGATGGATACAAACGAGGAGGCTACAACTGATGATGACACAATCAACTTGAACATCGATGAGGAAGTTGCAGAAAATGATGCAGTGGCATCAGAAGTATCATCGCCAGATGAACAACAAGACTCTGATGAATCCTCCAACTCCTCCCCAACTGCAGGGGAGGACGAAACTACCGAAACAGTTGACCAACACGTAGTTGAGGAAGAAACTATTGATCCGCCAACTAATCTCCGTCGGTCCACTCGCGTTCGCAAAACGCCTGGGGCGTGGTGGGCAGCAGCTTTGGTGACTGCTGGACTCCTTAGCCACGCCCATGTGATAACGGAAATCCCAAACTCGTACAAGCAAGCTATGGATTCTCCAAAAGCTCGCTTCTGGCAGAAGGGCATCGACAAAGAACTTGCTTCACAACACAAAAACAAAACATGGACACTTGTTCCAAGATCTCAAGCATCAAACGTCCTGACGTCCAGGTGGGTTTTCGGAGTGAAGCAACTTCCTGACGAGTCCGGAAAATTGGTCGAAACTGCAAAGGGACGACTTGTGGCACGAGGCTTTCAACAAGTAGAAGGCATCGATTACACTGAAACTTTCGCCCCTGTCATCAAGTTCACAACTATCCGTCTGCTGCTGGCACTGGTCGCGCACTTTGACCTTGAGCTGCATCAGATGGACGTGGTGACTGCCTTCCTCAACGGTGAACTTCACGAAGAAATCTACATGGAGCAACCTGAAGGATGCATCGACAAAGTCAAACCTGATTCGGTGTGTAAACTTTTGAAAGCAATCTATGGTCTTAAGCAAGCCCATCGCCAATGGCATAGTAAGATCGATGAGTTTCTGATCACTGAACTTGGTTTCAACACTACACGCAGCGACCCATGTCTTTACATTCGACGTCAAGGCAATGTCATCATGATTATCGCGTTGTACGTGGACGATCTGCTGCTAGCTGGAAGTGACTTGGAGGCCATATTATGGATGAAAAATGAACTCAACAAACGATTCGATATGAAAGACCTTGGCGAAGCGAAGACTTGTATTGGTCTAGAGATCGACCGTATACGTTCTAAACACGTCCTGACCGTCACGCAGTCGAAGTATGCCCAAGCAGTACTGAAACGGTTCAAAATGTCGGCATGCAATCCTTGCGTTACTCCGATGGAACAGTCTCGACATGTCACAATGCAAGTGGCCGAAACTGGCACTGATGACAACCCATGCTTTGAACCATATCGTCAGGCCATTGGATGTCTAATGTTCCTAATGGTCGGCACCCGCCCCGATATTGCGTTTGCCATTGGAAAGTTATCTCAACACTGTGCCGACCCTCACGAGTCGCACTGGTCAGGTGTGAAACGTGTTTTGAGATACTTGCGTGGGTCCCAGCATCTTGGAATAGTGTTTGGTAAAGATGATCTTGGTACGGAACTTCATGGGTATAGCGACGCAGATTGGGGTGGATGCCTTGAATCACGGAAATCAACGAGTGGGTACGTGTTCAAGCTTTGTGATGGGCCTATCAGTTGGGCTTCCCGGAAACAAACAGTAGTTGCAAAGTCTACTTGTGAGGCAGAATACATCGCACTCAGTGAAGCATGCAAAGAGGCCGCGTGGCTTCGACGCTTCCATGCGGATGTACTTGGTGCGAATTCGGATCCAACAATTCGCGTTGGATGTGACAACGCTGGTACGATTGCGTTTGCTCAGAACGAATCTACAAATCGTCGCAACAAGCACATTGA
The DNA here is from genome assembly GCF_000350225.1 of Chondrus crispus. Taxonomy (NCBI): domain Eukaryota; phylum Rhodophyta; class Florideophyceae; order Gigartinales; family Gigartinaceae; genus Chondrus; species Chondrus crispus. The sequence continues at coordinate 111,400 of NW_005179167.1, forward strand.
TATTACGTATCATTTTGTTCGAGATGCGGTGCAGCGAAAACTGGTCACATTGTACCATTGTCCGACAACAGAAATGCCAGCTGATATGCTGACCAAACCACTTGGTCGCGTGCTGTTTGAAAAGTTCGTGGGCATGGTTGGGCTTTCCGAGTGCAAAGCTGCCCAAAGCATGTGATCGAGGGGAGGTATTGAAATGTGCGACCACATGCTGTTATGTGGAAAGTGCAAATCGAGCGACACGTGTACATGACTCGACGGTCCGGACCCTCGCCCCATATCACCACATGACACGTGTAAAATCCCAGATTTTGGGGTTCTGGGGACGAAAGTGGACTTTTGGAGGGTTATGCAAATTTGCATAAATGCCGAAAATTTGCATTTGGCCCGAACTGTTATAGGGCTACACAGGGAATACTGCAAATCTATTGGGTGTCGGTTCGAATGCTGCAATTCTATTGGTCTGTTATTGTCCACTTATATGCAGTCATGCTGGTGATATATCTTGAATGATCGGTATACGTTTTAATTACATCATTTCGGGGGTTTCAAGTTGTTCACCATGGTTGTAATGGGTAATTACGTGTGGCCTTGGCGCTGGACACTTGTGTGCGGTGTACACATGTACACATCGCCAGGTTGCTGCGTGTACGTACACTTGTACACGTCGCGTACATACGGTCCGGCGCGTATCCGAGCACAGTACATGTGAATTAAAAGTACAACAAGTATTTCTCGCAAGAGACATGTACTTACGTGAGTATTCAGTGTATGCGTCACGCTGTATGCGACCCTTGCATTAGCATGCGCCGTTGTACTACACTCTCGTCAGCATGCGACGTTGTACTGTGCTCTCGTTATGGTGCGCCGTTGGATGCAAGTTGATGACAGTACTCGTGTGATTCACATCGGATATCACGTGAGATGTGTAGAAAGTCTGGATGCACATTGTTGCTATCCGTGATAGTTGTCTGGCAGTGTGTACCGAGATTAGTAAGGTACGAAACAAGGGCATGTATGGGGACTGAGATATGACAGGACTTTGCGTTGTTGGAAATAGAGAGATGCCAAGTTGTTCATTGTGCAAGAATATATTCTGTCATGTCTGGATGCAGATTAGTAAGGTGTGAAACGATTCCATGCATAGGGCCATGGTTTACAGTCACTCAAAATGTGTAGAAACTGTTGTGCACTGATAGTCAATAGCCAATTCGTAAGGTGGAAATAGAACAGTGTGGACGGGCCAGAGGAGGACCGCGCTTGGTCGCGCATATGGTGAGTACGGTTTACCAGGTGCCAAAGTAATGGGATAGTGTAACACTCAAAGTGTATAAGTATCGCCGAAAGACGGCTCCAAGTAAACCTCGGCCCCAACTCCTTCACTCACACACATCAACCTGCCCTCCTTCTTTCCCTTGCCCCTCCGAACCTACCATTACTTTTTCGGATGGGAGCATGGATACAGTGTAAAAGTCGCGACGGGCGGCAAGTTTGTTGAGCAAAGTATGACGCTCAAACACATTCAGAATTTCTTCCCATGTCTCTTTCGCACTGCTACACCCTCGCACATGTTGCAAGTAGTCATCAGAAAGCGTGAGTCCGATGACTGCCTTTGCTTTTGCGTCACCACGGATCCATTTTCTCCGGTCATCTGAGGTCGCATTCTCCGGGATATCATCAAAACCGTATTGATCGACATCTCGGAGAGCAAGCAGTAGCTGGATTTTCTGCTTCCAGATGTAAAAGTTAGATGCGGTCAGCTTCTCGATTCTGACCGATCCAGAGCTTTGGTCATCCATTTCGCCGAATGGATGTACCCTTCGAGTATACAAGGTCTTCTGTTCCGGGATCCCAAGCCGTTAACCGATAGTCAACACAATGGCAAGCCCACCCGTATAAGAAGTTTGTAGCGATTACTCGGAAACGTTCTTGGTGCTTGTTCCCGGCGGAGTGGAACAAGCGTATTCTTCTTAAAATTGCCTTAGGGCGCTACCCCTGTATGTCGGCCAGTGCGGGTCTTTCGACTGTGAACTAAATCAAACGTGCCACGAGTAAGCACAACACTTTGCCTGTAGACGAACCAGGACTTTTGGTCACTACCGCGAACGGTCCCTGCAACCGAAATCGGCTTGTCCAAACTTGATACGGTACTACCCCAATGAGGTTTCCCACAACACAAGAATGAAACTGCCTTCGTCGTACTCGTGTGATTTGTTCACAATCACGCCTAGGGTCACCCTCTTCCGTGCGAACTTAATCAAGGTACGCGACCTTATACACGTATAGTGAGAGGTTCAGTGTTTAGGCACGTATTCTCTTCACCCAGGGGACCGAAGTCGTACCTATAGGGCTAATACCGAGAGCGTTACCCACACCGCCGACGCACCTCCCGAAGGCAGAGTGCGGATCGACTAGACCAGTACACTGTGATCCTCCCCGAGGATCAGTGTTTCGTCTCTCGACGATTCTTGGTCGGACCCTCGCTCAAGTCAGATTTCCAATGGCACAAGCCTTTCACCAAGAGCGAGGGTATCGGCAGCCACGACGATCACCGGCGTGATCGAAGGGCTGTCTTCTTGGATTGATATGGTACGTTGGCGACTAGGGACTACACCCACAGCTCACACAACGATTGCCAAGACCTATTGAAAATGTGCGACCACATGCTGTTATCTGGAAAGTGCAAAATCGGGTGACACGTGTACATGACTGCACGGTCCGGGCGCTCTTACCCATATCACGACATGACACGTGTAAAATCCCAGATTTTGGGGTTCTGGGGACGAAAGTGGCCTCTCGGAGGGTCATGCAAATTTGCATAGTTTTGCCAAGTGGAACCTTGGCCCGTAGCACTATAGACTACACAGGAAATACTGCAATTATATTGGCCTTCAGGTCTAATGCTGCAAATGTATTGGTCGAGCGTTGTCCACTTGTGCGTCATTGGCCTTGTGATGTACTTTAAATGGCCTGTATATGCCAGAATTACGTTGTTTTGGGGGTTTCAAGTGGTTTGCCATGGTTGTAATGGGTAATTGCATGGGGCCCCCGGGCGGGACACATGTATGCCGTGTACACATGTACACGTCGCCAGGTGGATTCGTGTACGTACACATGTACACGCATCCAGGTGTATGCACATGAGGGTTTACAGTTTTACAGTGTCAGACTGTTTGCGATCCTGCGCGTGTCCGAGTACAGTACATGTGAATCAAAAGTACAACAAGTACTTCTCGCGAGAGGAATACAGTTGTGCGATTATTCTGTGTACGCGTCACGCTGTATGCGAGTCTTGCGTGAGCACGCGCCGTTGCACTGTGCTCTCGTCATGGTGCGCCGTTGGATGCAAGTTCATGACAGTACTCGTGTGATTTACATGTATTCTCATGTGAGTTGTGTAGAAAGTCTGGATGCACATTGTTATAACTTGCCATAATTATCTGACAGTGCTTGGCGAAATTAGTAAGGTGAGAAACAAGGATACGTATGGCGATTGTGATATGAAAGACGTTTGCGTTGTTGGAAATAGACAAGTGCCAAGTTGTTCGTTGCACAACAATGAAGTCTGGCATGACTGGATGCAGATTAGTAAGGTGTGAAACAGTTGCATGCATAGGGCCATGGTTTACAGTCATTTGGAATGTGTAGAAATAGTTGTGAGCTAATAGTTACGAATCGATTCGTAAGGTGGAAATCGAACAGTATGGTCGGGCCACAAGAGGACCGCGCTTGGTCGCGCATAGTAGAGTATGGTTTACTGGGAGTCGGAGTAGAGCGATAGTGTAGCACTCCAAGTGTATAAGTATTGCAGGAAAACGGCTTCAAAGTAAACCTTGGCACCAACTCCTTCACTCACACACATCAACCTGCTTTCCTTCTTTCCCTTGCCCCTCCGAACCTACCATTAGGTTATGGGCCCAGTCCCTCGCTGTCGTTTCACTGCATGAGTCTGTCGTTCTCGTTCCGTTGTTTCTGCCGTCGTTGTCGGTGTCGTTTTCGCTGCCGTTTCTCGTCGTTCTTTCCGCTGGTCTTCTCGCTGTCGTTGTCGCTCTCGTTCTTGCCGTTGTTCTTGGTTTTGGTTTTCGCTGCTGCTGTCATTCTTGCTCTCTTGTGTGAATTGGTTTTGGTCATCGCCCCCGCTGTCTTCGTTGTCTTCGTTCTTGGTTTGGCTTTTGTTCTTGCTGTGGTTGTTGCTGCTGTCTCTGTCTTTGGTCTTCGTCTTCGTTTCCGCTCCCGCTACCGCCGTCGTCGTCAACCTCGCATTTGGTTTTTCTTCGTTCTCTCATGCAAAGTAAGTTTTGAGTTTCTTTCCATTTCCTACACATCTAAGTGATTGTCTTTGCACGTTTTGGTGGTTCCTAAGAGCAATAATTCCAAAATCTGTTACTGACGATTATCTTCATATTCCTTATTGTGAATACCTGTTCTTACGGGGTTGTGTTAGATCTGGAATTAGTACCGGTGCGCTCTGCGCCTGAGAAGCTGGTCACCGGTCGAACGGTTCGGACATCGGAGGTCGTATCCGTTGAGGTGCTTGAGCCTGAGGATCAACCTTCACCTCGGCTTGCGCTTCCGGGTCCGTCCTCGAGTTGCGCACCATATAGGATTCCTCGTATTCCGCGCTCTGTTCCCGCACCAATAAAGAGAACTACGCATCGACTTTCTGCTCGGAAGGCGGCTGTTCTCGCGGATAAAGAGTTTAAGCGTGAGCGCAAGAGGAATCGTAAGGTGTGCCGGCGGTATAAGCGGTATTGTAAAGTGTGCGGCGTTAGTGGCAATAGTGCGAAGGCCTTTTACGACCACATTCAGTCTAGGTCTCATCGCATTCAAGTTGCCAACGCTAAGGAGACTCCGCGTTGTATCCCTTGCAATCGCGTCTTTGAGTCTCACGGGCACCTGAAGTGCCACGAGAACGGTGCCGCACACTTGAAGGTAGTTTGTGAACAGAATAGTTAGGGATTTCATCCAAATAAATTCACATATCTGTTCGCAAATTTCTCCTAGTGCAACTTCATAGTAATCATATCGAATTTGTTAGACGGGTGGGCTTGCCATTGTGTTGACTATCGGTTAACGGCTTGGGATCCCCGAACGGATTTTCGAATACTTGAAGTTTATTTGCACTAAAATGGAAGATCAAGGAGGAGGAGGATCCATCAGAATCCACAAACTGACGGACTCCAACTTCTACGTGTGGAAGCAGAAAATACAACTTCTGCTTGCTCTACGTGATGTTGACCAGTACATCGTTGAGGGAAGAGTTCCAAGTGAGGAACGCGCGGAAGAGCGTAAGAAGTGGATCAGAGGTGACAGTAAAGCTAAAGCACTGATTGGTCTCTCCCTATCAGATGAGCATCTTGAGCATGTACGTGATGTTGATACTGCTCATGAGATGTGGGAAGCTATTGTCAACGTGTTTGAGAGGCACACTTTGCTGAACAAACTAGCTGCATGTCGTGAGTTCTACACTGTGAAGATGCTTTCCGGTGAAAAGGTGCTTGCATACATCAATCGTGTCAAGCAGCTGGCAGCCATCCTCAAGTCAATGAGCGTAAACATCGATGACAAGGAGATGGCCATGGCAGTGCTGAACGGTCTGCCTGCCCGTTTCGAGGCTCTCATCGTTGCACTTGATGCTCTCGGTAATGAGGAAAAGATATTCAGTTTGGACTTTGTGAAAAGTCGTCTGCTGCAGGAAGAGCAACGAGCAAACATGAAGTCTAGCTCCTCACAGACATCGGCTCTGGTTAATCGTGCCCCGAACAATCGGGACATAAACGATTACAAATGCACGAACTGCGGTCATACAGGCCATACGGCAACCCGCTGCTGGGGAAAGGATTTGAATGGGCGTCGCCCGGCTCCTCCTAGCGGATATAAACCGCGTATGTCTCAGCGGAAACAATCTGCATTTGTCACACAGAAACCTGATCCCGACATGGTTGTAAACAGCGTCGACTTCACATGTCTGATGTCGAAAGCTTCGCACACGAACGATATAGAGATGTTGCCTTCGTGGCTCGTAGATTCAGCTTGTACAGCTCATATTACATATGACCGATCTTTGTTTGCAACGTATGAGCCACTTGAATCCGCCTCTGTTCAGATGGGAACTAAGGCTAGTGCAAAGGTTGCCGGCCGTGGTGACGTTCACTTGAAGTTAAATGTGAATGGCCGCATCGAACCGTGCAAGTTGACAGATGTATTGCACGTTCCGGACTTTGCGTTCTCCCTGCTCTCTGTCAGTCGAATGACTGAACTTGGACAAAAAGTTGGGTTCGAAAATGGAAAATGCATGATCAGACGAGGCTCAACTGTAGTGGCGACTGCGACATTGGTTGGAGAACTTTACGTTCTCGACATCGTCAGTGACATCGGATCTGCACATGCTGCCACCCTGCAAACGTGGCATGAGCGCTTTGCACATGTGCATTCTCAAGGTATTGCTTCGATGATTCGTGACAATGTGGTAAGTGGAGTCAAACTACTTGGTAATGAGGCTAACAAAATCAACAATACTGACAATGATTGCATCTCTGAAAAATGTTCTGCGTGCGTCTACGGCAAAGCCACTCGATCTGTGATCCCAAAAGAGCGGTCCTCGAGGCGGGCATACTTCTGTCTAGACTTAGTTCACTCTGATGTTTGTGGCCCCTTAGAGGTGCAGTCCATTGGTGGTGCCAAGTACTTCATTACCTTCATAGATGATCACTCAAACTGGTCAGTAGTGTACCCTATGCACCATAAATCAGAAGCATTTGAACGATACAAAATGTTTGCACAACTTGCTCAGACTCACACTGGTCGCAAGATCAAAGTGCTTCGCACCGATCGAGGTGGTGAGTATCTGTCCACGGAATTTAAGTCTTTTCTGATTGCAAATGGTACTCAGCATCAAATGACAACCGCGTACACACCGGAGCAAAATGGCGTCGCCGAACGACTGAACAGAACTTTGGTAAACTTGGTGCGCTCCATGCTAGCGCACAAGAAAGTTACAAAGGGGTTCTGGGCAGAAGCACTTGCCAATGCAGTGTACGTTCGAAATCGAGTCACGTCACGTGCCATTCCCCCCAAGATGACCCATACCACTTATGGATGAAATCTGTGCCAAATGTTGGTCATTTGCGTGTTTTCGGTTCAAAGTGTTGGTATACATTACCAAAACACAACATCCAGAAACTTGACGCCCGTGCAAAGGAAGCAATGTTTCTGGGGTATTCTGAAAATACGAAAGCTTACAAGTTGTGGGATGGTGATTTGCACAAAGTGATCGTATCCAGAGATGTTACTTTTGACGAGTCCACGGGAGGCAAATCTGGTGAACCGATGGATACAAACGAGGAGGCTACAACTGATGATGACACAATCAACTTGAACATCGATGAGGAAGTTGCAGAAAATGATGCAGTGGCATCAGAAGTATCATCGCCAGATGAACAACAAGACTCTGATGAATCCTCCAACTCCTCCCCAACTGCAGGGGAGGACGAAACTACCGAAACAGTTGACCAACACGTAGTTGAGGAAGAAACTATTGATCCGCCAACTAATCTCCGTCGGTCCACTCGCGTTCGCAAAACGCCTGGGGCGTGGTGGGCAGCAGCTTTGGTGACTGCTGGACTCCTTAGCCACGCCCATGTGATAACGGAAATCCCAAACTCGTACAAGCAAGCTATGGATTCTCCAAAAGCTCGCTTCTGGCAGAAGGGCATCGACAAAGAACTTGCTTCACAACACAAAAACAAAACATGGACACTTGTTCCAAGATCTCAAGCATCAAACGTCCTGACGTCCAGGTGGGTTTTCGGAGTGAAGCAACTTCCTGACGAGTCCGGAAAATTGGTCGAAACTGCAAAGGGACGACTTGTGGCACGAGGCTTTCAACAAGTAGAAGGCATCGATTACACTGAAACTTTCGCCCCTGTCATCAAGTTCACAACTATCCGTCTGCTGCTGGCACTGGTCGCGCACTTTGACCTTGAGCTGCATCAGATGGACGTGGTGACTGCCTTCCTCAACGGTGAACTTCACGAAGAAATCTACATGGAGCAACCTGAAGGATGCATCGACAAAGTCAAACCTGATTCGGTGTGTAAACTTTTGAAAGCAATCTATGGTCTTAAGCAAGCCCATCGCCAATGGCATAGTAAGATCGATGAGTTTCTGATCACTGAACTTGGTTTCAACACTACACGCAGCGACCCATGTCTTTACATTCGACGTCAAGGCAATGTCATCATGATTATCGCGTTGTACGTGGACGATCTGCTGCTAGCTGGAAGTGACTTGGAGGCCATATTATGGATGAAAAATGAACTCAACAAACGATTCGATATGAAAGACCTTGGCGAAGCGAAGACTTGTATTGGTCTAGAGATCGACCGTATACGTTCTAAACACGTCCTGACCGTCACGCAGTCGAAGTATGCCCAAGCAGTACTGAAACGGTTCAAAATGTCGGCATGCAATCCTTGCGTTACTCCGATGGAACAGTCTCGACATGTCACAATGCAAGTGGCCGAATCTGGCACTGATGACAACCCATGCTTTGAACCATATCGTCAGGCCATTGGATGTCTAATGTTCCTAATGGTCGGCACCCGCCCCGATATTGCGTTTGCCATTGGAAAGTTATCTCAACACTGTGCCGACCCTCACGAGTCGCACTGGTCAGGTGTGAAACGTGTTTTGAGATACTTGCGTGGGTCTCAGCATCTTGGAATAGTGTTTGGTAAAGATGATCTTGGTACGGAACTTCATGGGTATAGCGACGCAGATTGGGGTGGATGCCTTGAATCACGGAAATCAACGAGTGGGTACGTGTTCAAGCTTTGTGATGGGCCTATCAGTTGGGCTTCCCGGAAACAAACAGTAGTTGCAAAGTCTACTTGTGAGGCAGAATACATCGCACTCAGTGAAGCATACAAAGAGGCTGCGTGGCTTCGACGCTTCCATGCGGATGTACTTGGTGCGAATTCGGATCCAACAATTCGCGTTGGATGTGACAACGCTGGTACGATTGCGTTTGCTCAGAACGAATCTACAAATCGTCGCAACAAGCACATTGATATTACGTATCATTTTGTTCGAGATGCGGTGCAGCGAAAACTGGTCACATTGTACCATTGTCCGACAACAGAAATGCCAGCTGATATGCTGACCAAACCACTTGGTCGCGTGCTGTTTGAAAAGTTCGTGGGCATGGTTGGGCTTTCCGAGTGCAAAGCTGCCCAAAGCATGTGATCGAGGGGAGGTATTGAAATGTGCGACCACATGCTGTTATGTGGAAAGTGCAAAATCGAGCGACACGTGTACATGACTCGACGGTCCGGACCCTCGCCCCATATCACCACATGACACGTGTAAAATCCCAGATTTTGGGGTTCTGGGGACGAAAGTGGACTTTTGGAGGGTTATGCAAATTTGCATAAATGCCGAAAATTTGCATTTGGCCCGAACTGTTATAGGGCTACACAGGGAATACTGCAAATCTATTGGGTGTCGGTTCGAATGCTGCAATTCTATTGGTCTGTTATTGTCCACTTATATGCAGTCATGCTGGTGATATATCTTGAATGATCGGTATACGTTTTAATTACATCATTTCGGGGGTTTCAAGTTGTTCACCATGGTTGTAATGGGTAATTACGTGTGGCCTTGGCGCTGGACACTTGTGTGCGGTGTACACATGTACACATCGCCAGGTTGCTGCGTGTACGTACACTTGTACACGTCGCGTACATACGGTCCGGCGCGTATCCGAGCACAGTACATGTGAATTAAAAGTACAACAAGTATTTCTCGCAAGAGACATGTACTTACGTGAGTATTCAGTGTACGCGTCACGCTGTATGCGACCCTTGCATTAGCATGCGCCGTTGTACTACACTCTCGTCAGCATGCGACGTTGTACTGTGCTCTCGTTATGGTGCGCCGTTGGATGCAAGTTGATGACAGTACTCGTGTGATTCACATCGGATATCACGTGAGATGTGTAGAAAGTCTGGATGCACATTGTTGCTATCCGTGATAGTTGTCTGGCAGTGTGTACCGAGATTAGTAAGGTACGAAACAAGGGCATGTATGGGGACTGAGATATGACAGGACTTTGCGTTGTTGGAAATAGAGAGATGCCAAGTTGTTCATTGTGCAAGAATATATTCTGTCATGTCTGGATGCAGATTAGTAAGGTGTGAAACGATTCCATGCATAGGGCCATGGTTTACAGTCACTCAAAATGTGTAGAAACTGTTGTGCACTGATAGTCAATAGTCAATTCGTAAGGTGGAAATAGAACAGTGTGGACGGGCCAGAGGAGGACCGCGCTTGGTCGCGCATATGGTGAGTACGGTTTACCAGGTGCCAAAGTAATGGGATAGTGTAACACTCAAAGTGTATAAGTATCGCCGAAAGACGGCTCCAAGTAAACCTCGGCACCAACTCCTTCACTCACACACATCAACCTGCCCTCCTTCTTTCCCTTGCCCCTCCGAACCTACCATTAGGTTATGGGCCCAGTCCCTCGCTGTCGTGTAAAAGTCGCGACGGGCGGCAAGTTTGTTGAGCAAAGTATGACGCTCAAACACATTCAGAATTTCTTCCCATGTCTCTTTCGCACTGCTACACCCTCGCACATGTTGCAAGTAGTCATCAGAAAGCGTGAGTCCGATGACTGCCTTTGCTTTTGCGTCACCACGGATCCATTTTCTCCGGTCATCTGAGGTCGCATTCTCCGGGATATCATCAAAACCGTATTGATCGACATCTCGGAGAGCAAGCAGTAGCTGGATTTTCTGCTTCCAGATGTAAAAGTTAGATGCGGTCAGCTTCTCGATTCTGACCGATCCAGAGCTTTGGTCATCCATTTCGCCGAATGGATGTACCCTTCGAGTATACAAGGTCTTCTGTTCCGGGATCCCAAGCCGTTAACCGATAGTCAACACAATGGCAAGCCCACCCGTATAAGAAGTTTGTAGCGATTACTCGGAAACGTTCTTGGTGCTTGTTCCCGGCGGAGTGGAACAAGCGTATTCTTCTTAAAATTGCCTTAGGGCGCTACCCCTGTATGTCGGCCAGTGCGGGTCTTTCGACTGTGAACTAAATCAAACGTGCCACGAGTAAGCACAACACTTTGCCTGTAGACGAACCAGGACTTTTGGTCACTACCGCGAACGGTCCCTGCAACCGAAATCGGCTTGTCCAAACTTGATACGGTACTACCCCAATGAGGTTTCCCACAACACAAGAATGAAACTGCCTTCGTCGTACTCGTGTGATTTGTTCACAATCACGCCTAGGGTCACCCTCTTCCGTGCGAACTTAATCAAGGTACGCGACCTTATACACGTATAGTGAGAGGTTCAGTGTTTAGGCACGTATTCTCTTCACCCAGGGGACCGAAGTCGTACCTATAGGGCTAATACCGAGAGCGTTACCCACACCGCCGACGCACCTCCCGAAGGCAGAGTGCGGATCGACTAGACCAGTACACTGTGATCCTCCCCGAGGATCAGTGTTTCGTCTCTCGACGATTCTTGGTCGGACCCTCGCTCAAGTCAGATTTCCAATGGCACAAGCCTTTCACCAAGAGCGAGGGTATCGGCAGCCACGACGATCACCGGCGTGATCGAAGGGCTGTCTTCTTGGATTGATATGGTACGTTGGCGACTAGGGACTACACCCACAGCTCACACAACGATTGCCAAGACCTATTGAAAATGTGCGACCACATGCTGTTATCTGGAAAGTGCAAAATCGGGTGACACGTGTACATGACTGCACGGTCCGGGCGCTCTTACCCATATCACGACATGACACGTGTAAAATCCCAGATTTTGGGGTTCTGGGGACGAAAGTGGCCTCTCGGAGGGTCATGCAAATTTGCATAGTTTTGCCAAGTGGAACCTTGGCCCGTAGCACTATAGACTACACAGGAAATACTGCAATTATATTGGCCCTCAGGTCTAATGCTGCAAATGTATTGGTCGAGCGTTGTCCACTTGTGCGTCATTGGCCTTGTGATGTACTTTAAATGGCCTGTATATGCCAGAATTACGTTGTTTTGGGGGTTTCAAGTGGTTTGCCATGGTTGTAATGGGTAATTGCATGGGGCCCCCAGGCGGGACACATGTATGCCGTGTACACATGTACACGTCGCCAGGTGGATTCGTGTACGTACACATGTACACGCATCCAGGTGTATGCACATGAGGGTTTACAGTTTTACAGTGTCAGACTGTTTGCGATCCTGCGCGTGTCCGAGTACAGTACATGTGAATCAAAAGTACAACAAGTACTTCTCGCGAGAGGAATACAGTTGTGCGATTATTCTGTGTACGCGTCACGCTGTATGCGAGTCTTGCGTGAGCACGCGCCGTTGCACTGTGCTCTCGTCATGGTGCGCCGTTGGATGCAAGTTCATGACAGTACTCGTGTGATTTACATGTATTCTCATGTGAGTTGTGTAGAAAGTCTGGATGCACATTGTTATAACTTGCCATAATTATCTGACAGTGCTTGGCGAAATTAGTAAGGTGAGAAACAAGGATACGTATGGCGATTGTGATATGAAAGACGTTTGCGTTGTTGGAAATAGACAAGTGCCAAGTTGTTCGTTGCACAACAATGAAGTCTGGCATGACTGGATGCAGATTAGTAAGGTGTGAAACAGTTGCATGCATAGGGCCATGGTTTACAGTCATTTGGAATGTGTAGAAATAGTTGTGAGCTAATAGTTACGAATCGATTCGTAAGGTGGAAATCGAACAGTATGGTCGGGCCACAAGAGGACCGCGCTTGGTCGCGCATAGTAGAGTATGGTTTACTGGGAGTCGGAGTAGAGCGATAGTGTAGCACTCAAGTGTATAAGTATTGCAGGAAAACGGCTTCAAAGTAAACCTTGGCACCAACTCCTTCACTCACACACATCAACCTGCCTTCCTTCTTTCCCTTGCCCCTCCGAACCTACCATTAGGTTATGGGCCCAGTCCCTCGCTGTCGTTTCACTGCATGAGTCTGTCGTTCTCGTTCCGTTGTTTCTGCCGTCGTTGTCGGTGTCGTTTTCGCTGCCGTTTCTCGTCGTTCTTTCCGCTGGTCTTCTCGCTGTCGTTGTCGCTCTCGTTCTTGCCGTCGTTCTTGGTTTTGGTTTTCGCTGCTGCTGTCATTCTTGCTCTCTTGTGTGAATTGGTTTTGGTCATCGCCCCCGCTGTCTTCGTTGTCTTCGTTCTTGGTTTGGCCTTCGTTCTTGCTGTGGTTCTTGCTGCTGTCTCTGTCTTTGGTCTTCGTCTTCGTTTCCGCTCCCGCTACCGCCGTCGTCGTCAATCTCGCATTTGGTTTTTCTTCGTTCTCTCATGCAAAGTAAGTTTTGAGTTTCTTTCCATTTCCTACACATCTAAGTGATTGTCTTTGCACGTTTTGGTGGTTCCTAAGAGCAATAATTCCAAAATCTGTTACTGACGATTATCTTCATATTCCTTATTGTGAATACCTGTTTTTACGGGGTTGTGTTAGATCTGGAATTAGTACCGGTGCGCTCTGCGCCTGGGAAGCTGGTCACCGGTCGAACGGTTCGGACATCGTGTTGGAAATCTTCGCCCACATGCTAAGCTCCAAGCCTGACAGATATTACACGTGTACGTCGACGAAACCAAAAATGCTTGCAAGAGCATTCTCTGGATGTTTGGTCTTCAAGGTGGACACGTGTTATATTTGTACACGGTTGCACTTTCCTATCATTTCCGAGCATGTTTCAATTTTGGTGTTGACACGTGTAAGTTATGTACCCCGTGGCACTCTACAGTACATTCTGAACATGTTTCATTTTTCTCGATTTGACACGTGTGTGACACGTATGACGTATGTGCCACAGTGGTTATTAATCGTAGTGTAAAATCTGTAATCTACAGTACAATACATTCAGATATTATTGACTCTCAAACGGTCCCAAATTATTAGCAAGAGAGAGTGCAAGAAGGAGAGTCATTTGATTATCAACGGAGAGTGGAAGTAGGAGAGTCACTTGATTATCAACCGAGAGTGCAAGAAGGAGAGTCATTTGATTATCAACCGAGAGTGGAAGTAGGAGAGTCACTTGATTATCAACCGAGAGTGCAACAGGGAGAGTCACTTGATTATCAACCAGTGCAAGAAGGAGAGTCACGTGACCAGCCCTAATGGCTCGTATTGTATGTAGTTCGAAGAGTATAAGTAGCGCCAATAGTTGGCGACCAAGAGTAAAATGGCATCAACTTCTTTTCCCGTCAACCACCAGCAACCTTCAACCATCCTTCTTCCTTCTGCCCCGCTGACCTTTCTATAGGTTATGGGCCCAGTTCAACGCTGATCGTCTTCTTCGTTTTGGTTCAAGTTCGAGTTTCGCCGTCGTTCAAGTATCAGTTTGTTCATCTCGTCAAGCAGAAGAAGAAGGTATCAGTTTCAGTCTCCGCTTTCGAGTTTGGTTTTTCAGTTTTTTCAGTTTTCGCCGTCGTTTTCAGCACCGTTTCAGCCGAATTTTCAGTTTGGTGGTCCGTCAGTTCCCAGTTTTTGGAAATCAACTTTGTGGTCTTGCAGCTTTGTCGTGGCAGTCGTTGTGTGAGCTGTGGGTGAGCCTTCCGCTTGTCGGGAGGAAGAAAGTCCCTAGTGGCCAACGCACTGCCAAATCCTCAGTGGTCCGTCAGTTCTCAGTTTTTTGCTTTGTCGTGGCAGTTGTTGTGTGAGCTGTGGGTGAGCCTTCCGCTAGTCGGGAGGAAGAAAGTCCCTAGTGGCCAACGCACTGCCAAATCCTCAGTGGAACATACCCTCGCTCTTGGTGAAAGGCTGGTGCCATTGGAAATCTGACTTGAGCGAGGGTCCGACCAAGAATCGTCGAGAGACGAATTACTGATCCTCGGGGAGGATCACAGTGTACTGGTCTAGTCGATCCGCACTCTGCCTTCGAGAGGTGCGTCGGCGGTGTGGGTAACGCTCTCGGTATTAGCCCTATAGGTACGACTTCGGTCCCCTGGGTGAAGAGAATACGTGCCTAAACACTGAACCTCTCACTATACGTGTATAAGGTCGCGTACCTTGATTAAGTTCGCACGGAAGAGGGTGACCCAAGGAGTGATTGTGAACAAATCACACGAGTACGACGAAGGCAGTTTCATTCTTGTGTTGTGGGAAACCTCATTGGGGTAGTACCGTATCAAGTTTGGACAAGCCGATTTAGGTTGCAGGGACCGTTCGCGGTAGTAACCAAAAGTCCTGGTTCGTCTACAGGCAAAGTTGTCGTGCTTACTCGTGGCACGTTTGATTTAGTTCACAGTCGAAAGACCCGCACTGGCCGACATATAGGGGTAGCGCCCTAAGGCATTTTTAAGAAGAATACGCTTGTTACACTCCGCCGGGAACAAGCACCAAGAACGTTTCCGAGTAATCGCTACAAACTTCCTATACGGGTGGGCTTGCCATTGTGTTGACTATCGGTTAACGGCTTGGGATCCCGGAACAGAAGACCTTGTATACTCGAAGGGTACATCCATTCGGCGAAATGGATGACCAAAGCTCTGGATCGGTCAGAATCGAGAAGCTGACCGCATCTAACTTTTACATCTGGAAGCAGAAAATCCAGCTACTGCTTGCTCTCCGAGATGTCGATCAATACGTTTTTGATGATATATCGGAAAATGCGACCTCAGATGATCGCAGGAAGTGGATTCGTGGTGATGCGAAAGCAAAGGCAGTCATCGGACTCACGCTTTCTGATGACTACTTGCAACATGTGCGAGGGTGTAGCAGTGCGAAAGAGACATGGGAGGCGATTCTGAATGTGTTTGAGCGTCACACTTTGCTCAACAAACTTTCCGCCCGTCGCGACTTTTACACTGTTTCCATGCTCCCATCCGAGAAAGTGCTTGTGTTCATCAATCGTGTGAAGCAACTTGCTGCCAGATTGCAGTCAATGAGTGTTGAGATTGACGATAAAGAAATTGCAATGGCTGTGTTGAATGGCTTGCCTCCACGATTCGATAACTTGATTGTTGCACTTGACGCACTTGGCAATGAGGATAAAGTGTTTGGACTCGAGTTTGTGAAGAGTCGTCTGCTGCAAGAGGAACAACGAGAGAGCATGAAGACCGCTTCTACTACTTCACCCCACGCACCTGCACTTGTCAATCGCATGCCTATTCGACGTGATATGAGATGTACGAACTGT
>NW_005179168.1:0-5069 GCF_000350225.1 Chondrus crispus
AATACAATACCCCCGCCGCCGCCGCTGCCTGCCCGTGCGGGCCCCCCCCGCTCACGCCGCCTGCCGCACCGCCTTTTTCCGCACCTACAGACAGACAGACAGCGCCGCCCTCCTCCCCGATGCTACTGCTTACGCGGGCAGGCAGGCCAAATGGCACGCCCACCCCATCGCTTCTGTCCCCCTCCCCCTCGGCGCCACCCCCCCTCTCCTCTCATTCTTCTCGCGTCCCTATTTCCATCCTCCCCTCTCACTGAACTGAACTAACCAATTCTGTACTACTGTACCATTCTTCTCGCGTCCCTAATTCCGTCCCCGTCCCCGCCACCCCTCTCTCTCTCATTCTTCTCGCGTTCCGCATTCATGGAGGGCATGACCAACCCACAGTCGAAACAGGAACAGGCCGTGCACGTGCAGCCCGTACTTCCCCTCTTCATCTTCTCGCACAGGCTGGACTTGTGACATATTTCGGTCAATCGCCGTGCTCCACAAACATTGAGGTTGCCCCGATCCTCTTGCAGAAAGGACAAACAAGGTTGGCGCTGAACGGCTTGGGAAATGTAAGTGATGAAGTACTGCGTGAGAAGGGGGTGAAATGGCTTGGTCCACAACTGCAGCAACAGCGCCATTTGCATTTGCATTTGGATGTGGAGGGATGCCATAAAGACGTTGATGAACTCAACGACCGTGTACCCTGGTTTAATGTGTTTGTGCTTCACCAGAACTGCGCTACCGGCAGATCGTCGACGAGGGGCATTCCAGACACCCTATTGCCAGCCTGGCTTAATTACGTAGTCTTGGGGCACGAACACGAGAGCAAGCCTGACGTCAGGCGATCGAAACCAGTAATCGTGCAACCAGGCTCCACAGTTGCCACTTCACTGTCCGCGAGAGAGGGCAACCAGAAGCATGCAATTTTACTCGAGATACACAAAGAACAACTCGTCAAGCATGTCCCCATCCCACTGTACACAGTGCCAAATCTCCACGTTGAAGATATTATTCTTTCGGCACAGTCAGGGTTGTCCCAGACAGATCCGGAGGGGCTGAACAAATTTTTGGAGGATACTGTCAACGACATCATCGAGAGACAGCAGGCTTTCTTTGATCGGGTCGTAGCGATCTTTCGAGGTCGTCGTGGCGCTCCCAAAGACGTGGTGGTCCATGGAGTGCGGTATCCCCCACGTTCTTTCTATACTGAAAAACTTTGCTCCATAGTCCGGCAACCACTCATCATACTGCGAGTAGAAACAACCGGCAAATGGCAACTGCCCAATCCCACAACATTTGGTCAGACTTACATTGGTCGAGTAGCATCACCGGGAGATATGCTACAGTGTTACAGAAGCGAGAAGGAGAAGAAACTGAGAAGACAAAATGCAAAGGCCCCATTCCAGAGGAAGGCATCTGCGATGGCGAGCCAAGACGAGGAGGGCCTTCCTCGCAGTCGTCGCCGCGGCGCAGAAATTGTCATCGTGATAAGTGATGAAGAGGAAAACACGCCCTCTTCCGTGGGCGTGAGCAAAGCTTTCCGTAGAAAGCCTTCGCCTGGAACAGCTGAATGACAACCAGATCGAGATTCTCAAGCGACCCATCAAGCGATTGCTCTTCGCGCGTTTGCCCGCCTTTTTTTGCTCGTGGAGACGACGACGACGCCGCTGCAGCACTTTCATATCTGTCTGTCTCACTCAGTTTTCAGTCAATTTTTTACGCTGTCTTGCAGAACCGAGTTCTGAAAAGGACGAGGGAGGCGAAGGCGCACACGTTGTGGGAAATTCCCATGTCCAGTAGGACGAAAACAGCGGAGCAGAATGCGTAGCAAGTCATTTGAGAAACTGTTCTACACTACTGTACGAAACTGAGGACAACATATGTGTTGCGTGTCATGAACGGCATTGTATTGTACACGATGCCAATCACAGGCTTGCGGTATTTCGGGTACTGTTCCCGGATGTCTATATAACAAGCGAAGCCAAAGCCCTAGTAGACCTAAAACCTTACGACGATTACTTTATTTCCAGCTCACCATCCAACCTACCTCGTTGTCCGCGCTGGCGAGCTGCACACACCGTTCGTGTGCAGTATTTTTTTTGGGGAATGCTACGCAAAAAAACCGGAGATGTCATGGTCATCTCCCTTTTTCGTGTGATCCTCCACGTCGGCAGCACCAGTGGCTACGGCAAGTGCGCCGACTAGACTCCTTGCCGTGTCCACGTAATGGGTATGGTCAATACCGACGTAAGTCGATCGCAACTGTTCGGCGCTGGTGTTCATTTGCTGCGCCATAATGTCGAGGAAAGCAGCTTCGGTGAGAGTTGGAAAGATTTTCTTTTCGCAAAACGACTTCATCATCATGGTGCCATAGCTACTTCGCAGGGTCATAACAGTGCAATCCACCAACGTAGGCTCAGAGACACTCAAAAACCGCTTGAATGTCTTGGTAATTTGGGGAGAACGCAACTCGACACCACTCTCCGAATGGACAATGAGGGGTTTGTTCGACATGTCGCTCTCGTCAAGGCGTGCGGCCTTCAAAATTTGAGGACGGACAACAGCACAGTGAAACTTAATATACGGCAATATGTACCCAGGAAAAAGAACATAGGGCATCGCCAGGCTGCGGCGAGTCTTCTCCCGCACAGTGCGCAATTCCAGAAACCCTTTAACTCTCGCCATCTCCGACATGTCAACCAGGTCGCTGTCTGAGGGAACCTGCAGTTGGGTATATACTTGCGGACGCTGTCCACCGCCGGTCAGGACCAAAACGTTGATAATGTTAATGCACCATTTGTTTTTGAGGCGGCCATCTGCAAACATTGTCTCTGTGGCGGAATCCTCACCTACATCCGCCCGGAAATCGTCGAATGACGTCATGATATCGTCCAGGGACTTTCGAATTCTTTGCTTACATCTCTGAAAGTCGTCGGGCAAAAATAAAGCGGCGCGCTCTACTCTGTCATCAATCACTTGGCGATCTGTCGTCCTTTGGCGTCCCAATGCCTTTTGCACGTTGTATATCGCGCGGAGATGTATCCGCGAACGTTCAGCATCAGCTCCCAAGATTGCGTCCCTCCCCTCAAAGTAAATTTTTGCGTGCTCCGCCACTTTCTTCAGGCAGAAAACTTTCGTCATGACAGTTGTACATACAGTACGAATGCGGTAGTGCGAAACTAGTAGTTCTACTGTGCTCCGGTCGCAAATAGTCGTGAAGAGCACGCCGGACTCCCACATCGATTCAACCTCAACCTTTTGACACATGACGGCCAAGCGCAGCAACTGCCCTGCCGCCATGCACACTTGCTTCCAGGAACCATTCTTACCGCCTCCTGCAATTTTTGGCTCATACTCCAAATGGAATATTTCAGCGAGGTCGTCATTATTTTTTTCAGAGACTGGCACTGATTTGTAGGCGGGACGGCCTTGTCCAACTACTGTCTGTGTCTGGAGGGTGGCTTCCTGCGATGAGAAGAAATTCGGATCACACCGTACCAGGCTGTGGAGAGTGCAAGCCCAGGCATCTTCAGTTGACAAATCTAAAGCTCCAATTGTTCCTGACATGGGGGCGCCCTTTCTACGGCGATTGCGGCCTCCACTGACACCGACGGGTCGCATTTGAGGACGCACGCGCGAGACTCTTGCGGCCAAGACATCTGAATGTTGCTTCTGAACCGCCTCTATGTCAATTCGTGCCGTTTTGAACCGGGGGGGGCCTTTCTGCGTGTTGTCATCGTCATTTTCGGAACACACGGGGCTGTCGTCCGCAAATAAGGGAGGGGGGAATGGTGGCTGCACTGTGACGCAGGGCTTCTGGCTGGAGAGGTGTAACTGGAGAACACAGGTCCGGTTGACAGGAGCTCTGTGCGTGGGGTGTAACGTCCTCTGCCGTGCGTTCCACACGGTTTTTGTTTGTGGCTTTTTTTGCCTTTTTGTTTTTTTTGCGAAGCTTTTTCCCTTCGGATGTGAGCTGGGCACTTTCCGATCCATTCGCAGCCTCTCTTTTGCGACCCATGTTCAAGTAATGTGCGGGATGATGGGAGAAAAGTTGGTGTGGAGACGGGCCGGAAAGTGGATCAGGGGGTGTGAGAGGGGGGTGGTGGTGGTGGTGGAACGGCGTTAAAGTACAAAGGATAAGGAGCTGCAAGTGGTAGGGCATATAGAGTACACGCGGGATTAATGCAGTGAAAGGCCGCAGAGCTGGTCGGGGTCGCCAGGGAAAAGGGCGGGCATTTTTGAAAGCAGTGGGATTGTGCACCCACAGCAGTCTCAGAAGTCACCCAGCCACCGTCATGCTACAGATACACTACTTGTAGTGAGAAAATAAAGCAGCACGCGACTTGTTGCCGCGATGGAGCCAGCAGATGCCACGCTTGTAAACTTTGATCGCTCATCGTCGTGGCCGCACGAGCTGGCCACCGTAACATTAGTACGTGATCCGTATGATCTGTCTTTACCCGACGGTACACTACTCCCATTCCCAGCCGTGTAGCGCCACCAGATCATCAGAAACCGTATTCCATTAACCGTTACACACAGAGAAAATGCGATACTGTGTGGCGATGGGTGAACAAATTTCACCCATCGCTTATGATCAAGCATCGCTTGAGTACTGTAAAGGGGACAACGACAAAACATTATTATGAAAAAGGTACTCTTTCGCGGAGTGGGGGTTGTTTTCCGTCAAATCGGATGGGTTGAGGTCGGATGAGGTCGAGCAGACAGGAAATGACTGGCGAGTAGCGCGATTGAGGATAGAGCTGGCGCCGCGAAAGGAGTGCGAGCAGCTACAGGGTACGTGTATTTACTCGTGGTCTAACGAGAACAAATGTCACCCATCGTTTATGATCAAGCAACTTGCTGGATCATAAACGACGAGTGAATGATTGAACGCTTGACTAAAGGGGACAAAGACGAAACAATATCATAGAGAAGGCACTCCTTCGCAGAGGGGGGGGGAGGGGGCTCTGAAATTCTTGAACTGGACAGGCTGCTCAAGCCCCATATCTTTCACGAATTGGATGGCAGCCTGTAAATCGTCCCGTTTCTTTCCCGAAACACGCAATTCCTCCCCTTGG